>NW_027519597.1:17500-24124 GCF_043159265.1 Tasmannia lanceolata
TTTAAAAGAAAGAACAAAATGTTGTCTAAAGGTCTCAAAAGAAAAAATAAGATGGGTTATCAAAATAGTTCTATTTATAAAAAGAATAATGAAAGAGCTTACAAAAGTGAACTCAATTTTATTATTTGGGTTGAGGAAAGGCTATCAACCGAGTGAAACTGGAAAAGATTTCATAATCAGTAATAAGATTACTCACGACTCGACTATTCAAATTAGATCCATGGATTGGACAAATTATTCACTGACAGAAAAAAAAATGAAAGATCTGACTGATAGTACAACCAAAATCAAAAATCAAATAGAAAAAATAAAAAAAGACAAGAAAAAAATATTTCTAACTACAGATACAGATATAAATATTAGTCCTAACAAGACAAGTTTTGATGATGAAAGATCGGAATCACAGAAACATATTTGGCAGAGATCAAAAAAAAGAAGTGCCCGATTAATACGTAAATCGCAATATTTTATAAAATATTTCATTGAAAGAATATACATAGATATCTTTCTATGTGCCATTAACATTCCCAGGATTAATACACAACTTTTCCTTGAATCAACAAAAAATCTTATCGATAAATATATTTACAATAATGAAACAAATAAAGAAGGAATTGATGAAACAAATCAAAATACAACTCAGTTTATTTTGACTATCCAAAAGTCACTTTCTATTTCGAATATTCGAAATAATAATTCACAGATTTATTGTAACTTATCTTTCTTGTCCCAAGCATATGTATTTTACAAATTATCACAAAACCAAGAAGTTATTAACAAGTATCACTTGATATCTGTACTTCAATATCATGGCGCATCTCCTTTTATTAAGCATAGAATAAAGGACTATTTGGGTACACGAGGAATTTTTGATTTCAAACCAAGACATAAGAAATTTTCGAATTCCAGAATGAATGAATGGAAAAACTGGTTAAAGCGTCATTATCAATACAATTTATCTCAGAATAGATGGTCTAGATTAGTATCGAAAAAATGGCGAACTAGAGTCAATCATCGTCGTACGATTGAAAATAAAGATTCCAAAAAATGGGATTCATATGAAAAAGAAAAAGACCAATTCATTTATTACGAGAAAGAAAATGATTGCGCGGTGAATTCATTGCCGAGTCAAAAAGAAAAATTTAAAAAACACTACAGATATGATCTTTTATCGTGTAAATATATTAATTATGAGGATAGGAAGAGCTCATATATTTATGTATCCCCGTTAAAAGTAAATGGGGGCCGAGAGATTCCCTATAATGACAACACACCTAAACCCGAATCATGTTATGTACTGGGGGATATAGCTATTAGTGATTATCTAGAAGAAGAGTCTATTATGGATACGGGTAAAAATCCGGATAGAAAATATTTTGAGTGGAGAATTCTGCATTTTTGTCTTAGAAAAAATATCGATATTGATACCTGGACCGATATGGATACTGGGACCAATATTAATAAAAATACTAAGAATGGGATTAATGATTATGAAATAATTGATAAAAAAGATCTTTTTTATTTCACGATTCATCAAGAAATCAACCCACCCAATCAAAAAAAAAACTTTTTTGATTGGATGGGAATGAATGAAGAAATGCGATATCGTCCCATATCGAATCTGGAATCTTGGTTCTTCCCAGAATTTGTGCGACTTTATGATACATATAAAATGAAACCATGGATCATACCAATCAAATTACTTCTTTTAAATTTTCATGGAAATAAAAACATTAGTGAAAATAAAAACATTAGTGAAAATCAAAAAAAAGATCTTCGTATATCATCTAATCAAAAAGAATATCTTGAATTAGAGAACCGAAATAAAGAAAAAGAAGAAGAACAGCCGGGCCAAGGGGATATTAGATCAGATGCACGAAACCAAGAGAATCTTGAATCAGATGCACAAAAAAAAAAAAAATATGTTGAAAAGGATTACGCGGAATCAGACATTAAAAAAAGGAGAAAGAAAAGAAAATACAAGAGCAACAGAGAAGCAGAACTAGAGTTCTTCCTAAAAAGATATTTGCTTTTTCAATTGAGATGGGACGATTCTTTGAATCAAAGAATGATCAATAATATCAAGGTATATTGCCTCCTGCTTAGACTGATAAATCCAAGGGAAATTGCTATATCCTCTATTCAAAGAGGAGAAATGCGCCTGGACGTAATGTTGATTCAGAAGGATCTCACTCTTACGGAATTGATAAAAAGGGGAATATTTATTATTGAACCAGCCCGCCTGTCTATAAAACGGGATGGACAATTTATTATGTATCAAACCATAGGCATTTCATTGGTCCATAAGAGTAAACACCAAACTAATCGAGAACGTCGAGAAAAAAAATATGTTGATGAGAATTCTTTCAATGGATCTATTGCACAACATGGAAAGATGCTTATGAATGGAGATGAAAATCATTATGATTTTCTTGTTCCTGAAAATATTCTATCTCCTAGACGTCGTAGAAAATTGAGAATTTTAATGTGTTTCAATTTCAGTAATGAGAATATTGTGGATATAAATCCAGTATTTTTCAATGAGAATAACGTAAAGAACTCTGGGCAATTTTTGGATGAGGACAAGTGTCTTGATACAGATACAAATAAATTCATTCAATTCAAATTATTTCTTTGGCCCAATTATCGATTAGAAGATTTAGCTTGTATGAATCGCTATTGGTTTGATACGAATAATGGCAGTCGTTTCAGTATGTCAAGAATATATATGTATCCACGATTCAGAATTAGTTAATGGTACATTTTATATACATCATGTATCATAGCCGATATATGAAGACAGACAGGTGTACACACACGTTGTGTTACATTACATTCTGACACATGATACTGATTCAATGACGTATCAATTGGACCTAGGAATGAATCAACAGAATCTTCTTAAACCCAAATCATTCTCTTTCGTGGGTCCAGAAATGTACCATCCCTTTCTATGTATTGTATCCGAATCAAATTACAAATTAAATTGGATTTATTAATTCAATTTAAATAGAAAAAGTTATTATATGAATAAATCCAGATTATTGTGTGTACCAGATCGAAATGACTGGCATTATCATTTTATTATTATTCCTGATCGGTAAAATCCATATTTGTGGGAACGAAAGAAAAAAAAAAAGAGAGAAGAATTATTCTTTTTTATGGTAAAAAATTTATTTATCTCGGTTATTCCGCAAGAAGAAAAAGAAAAAAACAAAGGGTCTGTTGAATTTCAAGTATTCAATTTCACCAATAAGATACGGAGACTTACTGCACATTTTGAATTTCACAGAAAAGACTATTTATCTCAGAGAGGTCTGCGAAAAATTCTGGGAAAACGTCAACGGCTGCTGGCTTATTTGTCAAAAAAAAATAGAGTACGTTATAAGGAATTAATTGGTCAGTTGGATATTCGGGAGCCAAAAAATCGTTAATTTGAGGATTCATTTGAATTTTTTGGTTTATTAGATCTTGAATTTTGATGAACTTTGTTTCGTTTTCAACAATTCATGGAATAATGAATCGGGGAAGAAAGCATATGACTGTACCGGCTACAAAAAAAGACCTCATGATAGTCAATATGGGCCCTCACCACCCATCAATGCATGGTGTTCTTCGACTCATTGTTACTCTAGATGGTGAAGATGTTATTGACTGTGAACCTATATTGGGTTATTTACACAGAGGAATGGAAAAAATTGCGGAAAACCGAACAATTATACAATATCTGCCGTATGTAACACGTTGGGATTATTTAGCTACTATGTTCACAGAGGCAATAACGGTAAATGCCCCCGAACAATTGGGAAATATTCAAGTACCTAAAAGAGCCAGTTATATCAGAGTTATTATGCTGGAGCTAAGTCGTATAGCTTCTCATTTGTTATGGCTTGGGCCTTTTATGGCAGATATCGGTGCACAGACTCCTTTCTTCTATATTTTCCGAGAGAGAGAATTGCTATATGATCTATTCGAAGCTGCCACAGGTATGCGAATGATGCATAATTATTTCCGTATCGGAGGAGTAGCTGCTGATCTACCTCACGGATGGATAGATAAATGTTTGGATTTCTGCGATTATTCTTTAACAGGAGTTGTTGAATATCAAAAGCTTATTACGCGGAATCCTATTTTTTTGGAACGAGTTGAAGGAGTGGGCATTATTGGTGGAGAGGAAGCAATAAATTGGGGTTTATCGGGACCAATGCTACGAGCTTCCGGAATCCAATGGGATCTTCGTAAAGTTGATCATTATGAGTGTTACGATGAATTCGATTGGGAAGTCCAATGGCAAAAAGAAGGAGACTCATTAGCTCGTTATTTAGTACGAATCAGTGAAATGACGGAATCTATAAAAATTCTTCAACAGGCTCTGGAAGGAATTCCGGGGGGACCCTATGAGAATTTAGAAGTACGACGCTTTGATAGAGCAAAGGATTCTGAATGGAACGATTTTGAATACCGATTCATTAGTAAAAAACCTTCTCCCACCTTTGAATTGTTAAAACAAGAACTTTATGTGAGAGTAGAAGCCCCAAAAGGAGAATTAGGAATTTTTCTGATAGGAGATAATAGTGTTTTTCCCTGGAGATGGAAAATTCGTCCACCGGGTTTCATAAATTTGCAAATTATTCCTCAGCTAGTTAAAAGAATGAAATTGGCTGATATCATGACGATACTAGGTAGTATAGATATCATTATGGGAGAAGTTGATCGTTGAAATGATAATTGATACGACAGAAGTACAAGCTATCAATTCTTTTCCAGATCGGAATCTTTAAAAGAAGGCTATGGCCTTATAGGGACGCTTGTCCCTATTTTTACTCCCGTATCGGGGATCACAATAGGGGTACTCGTGATTGTGTGGTTAGAAAGAGAAATATCCGCAGGGATACAACAACGTATTGGGCCTGAATATGCTGGTCCCTGGGAATTCTTCAAGCTCTAGCGGATGGGACAAAACTGCTTTTCAAAGAGGATCTTCTCCCATCTAGAGGAGATATTCGTTTATTCAGTATCGGGCCATCCATAGCGGTCATATCAATTCTACTAAGTTATTCAGTAATTCCTTTTGGCTATCGCCTTGTTCTAGCCGATCTCGGTATAGGTGTTTTTTTGTGGATCGCCATTTCCAGTATTGCTCCTATTGGACTTCTTATGTCAGGATATGGATCGAATAATAAATATTTCAGGTGGTCTACGAGCTGCTGCTCAATCTATTAGTTATGAAATACCATTAACTCCATGTGTGTTATCAATATCTCTACGTGTGATTCGTTGCAACATTAACTTTTATTTCTTTCCTTTATTTCTAGGAAAGAGGTTGAATGTATTGAATAGATATCTTGATTTTTTTATTCACCATTTAGGTTGATGAACTAAACGAGATGGTTATATGAGTGAAACAAAACAGCTTATGAATTCGCAGTAAGAAGATTGATTCTCATTCCCTATGTACGAGAGGAAAGTGTAAGTAAAGATAAGCGGTGGAAACTGTTACCCCAAGATTGGTTGATTAGTCATCATGACTTGAAGCGGTGCAAAAGATCAACTGTATGGAGTTTCTACAATTGTTATTGTATGCATTATCATATCGGGAATCAATCAAAATGAGTGGACGGTTAGGAACACCAAGGTACACAAAGGATTCGTCATGGAAATAATGTAAGGTATCAAAAACCAAAGGGATATTTTTGCATAAAAGGAATCATAATGAGGGCTTTAAGTTGGTAGAAATGATCAAGCAGTACTTCCCCATGATTCCGATCCAGAGTATGCTCCTATCCACTGATTAAAGAAATGACTATCGGGAACGAAGTAATCCTTTATTTTTTTTTTGAGAATCCCCTCTTCTGCGAAAGAAGAACAGGAACGAAAGAAATGGAATGCAATAGGAAAAATAAATAGTAATAGATCTTTCTTTATTCTTTCTTTCCTCCATCCCATCCGTATTAATACAGATAGGCTTCTTATCATGATTCATGAAATGAACTAATGTAGAGTGTCTAATTCTTTTTCGTAATCGAAAGATATGGGTAGAAATATCTATTGATACAACGAGTATTTTATTGAAAGATTAAGCTATTACTGAACAAAGATAAATTGTAATATTAATTATAAAATAAATTATGAGAGCAATTCGGAAGCACTTTGAATTTGTTTATTATAGCAGACAGAATTCCATTGGTCTAATTAGGGACTCCCTGATGCATCTTTACTCTATTCACTCTCAAAAAATGCCGAGGTAATACTGAATCAGTCCTTAGATTTATTTGTGGCCATCGAGGAGCCGTATGAAGCTGAGGTCTCATGTACGGTTCTGAAATAGCGATGGGAACAGTGATGTTATCATCGACTATGATTATCTAACAGTTCAAGTACAATTGATATAGTTGAGGCACAGTCAAAATATGGGTTTTGGGGATGAATCTGTGGCGTCAACCCATAGGGTTTATAGTTTTTATAATTTCTTCCCTAGCAGAATGTGAGAGATTACCTTTTGATTTACCAGAAGCAGAAGAAGAATAGTAGCGGGTTATCAACCGAATATTCAGGTATCAAATTTGGTTTATTTTACGTTGCTTCTTACCTAAATCTACTAGTTTCTTCATTATTTGTAACAGT
>NW_027519598.1:0-2500 GCF_043159265.1 Tasmannia lanceolata
AAATAAATTGATCTAATTGCATTGCACTTCACGCTCCGAATTGAATTATTGATGGTTTAATCAATCTTTCTTGGGTGAAACAGAGGATATCTCGATCGGGGGAGAGAACGGGGAAATCCCATATGACCCAATATGTCTGACAAGTCGCACTATACGTCAACCCAAACTGCATCTTCCTCTCCAGGACTCCGAAAAGGTACTTTTGGAACACCAATAGGCATAAAATGAAAGAAAAATTAAGTACTCTATTTCACTTTGATGTGGAAACGTAACAATGGGTTTATTGTCTTCATAATATTGTCGTTTATCGTATTTTATCCATAGATTGGAAGGTTCATGGAGAAGACGGGTTGAATAAAGGAAAATTCGTACAAATGGATCGTTCGAAGGATGAACAAGTATCTATGCATTCGCTCACAAAAATAGGATCAATCCCCCCATTGCGTATTGGTACTTATCGAGTATAGAATAGATCTGCTTCTCTTTGTTCCTACGAACAGAATTGTTAAATTATTACCAATGGAACGGAATAAATATTAACTCTTGCTTTGAGATAATCCACTGAAAAGGCGAGGTCCATAGCATCAATCAGTCTTTTCCAATGTGATAAAGTTACATAGTGTCTATTTTTTCTTTGATAAAATAAGGGGTATTTCCATGGGTTTGCCTTGGTATCGTGTTCATACCGTCGTATTGAATGATCCCGGTCGGTTACTTTCTGTCCATATAATGCATACAGCTCTAGTTTCTGGTTGGGCCGGTTCGATGGCTCTATACGAATTAGCCGTTTTTGATCCCTCTGATCCCGTCCTTGATCCAATGTGGAGACAAGGTATGTTCGTTATACCCTTCATGACTCGTTTAGGGATAACCAATTCATGGGGTGGTTGGAGTATCACAGGAGGAACTATAACGAATCCGGGTATTTGGAGTTACGAAGGTGTGGCTGGGGCACATATTGTGTTTTCTGGCTTGTGCTTCTTAGCAGCCATCTGGCATTGGGTGTATTGGGACCTAGAAATATTCTGTGATGAACGTACGGGAAAACCCTCTTTGGATTTGCCCAAGATCTTTGGAATTCATTTATTTCTCTCAGGGGTGGCTTGCTTTGGGTTTGGCGCATTTCATGTAACAGGCTTGTATGGTCCTGGAATATGGGTGTCCGATCCTTATGGTCTAACCGGAAAAGTACAATCTGTAAATCCAGCGTGGGGCGCAGAAGGTTTTGATCCTTTTGTTCCGGGAGGAATAGCCTCTCATCATATTGCAGCGGGGACATTGGGGATATTGGCGGGACTATTCCATCTTAGTGTCCGCCCGCCCCAACGTTTATACAAAGGATTACGTATGGGCAATATTGAAACTGTACTTTCTAGTAGTATCGCTGCTGTCTTTTTTGCAGCTTTCGTCGTTGCTGGAACTATGTGGTATGGTTCAGCAACTACTCCCATAGAATTATTTGGTCCCACTCGTTATCAGTGGGATCAGGGATACTTCCAGCAAGAAATATATCGAAGAGTTGGAGCCGGGCTAGCCGAAAATCTGAGTTTATCGGAAGCTTGGTCTAAAATTCCCGAAAAATTAGCTTTTTATGATTACATCGGTAATAATCCGGCGAAGGGGGGATTATTCAGAGCAGGCTCAATGGACAATGGGGATGGAATAGCTGTTGGATGGTTAGGACACCCCATCTTTAGAGATAAAGAGGGGCATGAGCTTTTTGTACGTCGTATGCCTACTTTTTTTGAAACATTTCCGGTGGTTTTGGTAGACGGAGACGGAATTGTGAGAGCGGATGTTCCTTTTAGAAGGGCAGAATCGAAGTATAGTGTCGAACAAGTAGGTGTAACTGTTGAGTTCTATGGTGGCGAACTCAATGGGGTCAGTTATGGCGATCCTGCTACTGTGAAAAAATATGCTAGACGTGCCCAATTGGGTGAAATTTTTGAATTAGATCGTGCTACTTTGAAATCCGATGGTGTTTTTCGTAGCAGTCCAAGGGGTTGGTTTACTTTTGGACATGCTACGTTTGCTTTGCTCTTCTTTTTCGGACACATTTGGCATGGGGCTAGAACCTTGTTCAGAGATGTTTTTGCTGGTATTGACCCTGATTTGGATGCTCAAGTGGAATTTGGAACATTCCAAAAACTTGGAGATCCAACTACAAGGCGACAAGTAGTCTGATACAACATTACTCTAGCGTCTTTTGCCTCTATTTGATTTTTTTTTGATTTGACATAAGGTTAGGGTACCGTAGAAATCTTGATTTTAATCATCGCCTTTTCTTTGACTCTTGCCCTTTCTTTACTTTATCTGGGAAATGTTCCCAAATGCACAGGTGTGGAAGCTATAATTGTAAACCACGATCGAATCCATGGAAGCATTGGTTTATACATTCCTGTTAGTCTCGACTCTAGGGATAATTTTTTTCGCTATCTTTTTTCGAGAACCACCTAAGGTTCCGACAAAAAGGATGAAATGATTTTTTATTATCTCAATT
>NW_027519598.1:7500-12500 GCF_043159265.1 Tasmannia lanceolata
GGTGTCCCTCTTCTTGTGCCTCTGAATCCACAAGTACCAGCGGAGGACCAAGAAACCACCCGACCTCGCATATCCGTAACAGTTACAATGGTATTGTTGAAACTCGCTTGAACATGAATAACTCCTTTTGGTATTCTACGTCCATTCTTACGTGAACTAATACGCCCATTCCTACGCGAACCAATTCTTGGTATAGGTTTTGTCATATTTTAGCATCTCATAAATATGAGTCAGAGATATACGGATATATCCATTTCATGTCAAAACAGATCCTTTATTTGTACAACGGGTCCCTTACTTTAGAAAGGCCCTTTTTAGAAAGATTACCCTTGTCTCTGTTTATGTCTCGGATTGAAACAAATTACTATAATTCGTCCTCGCCTACGGATCAGTCGACATTTTTCGCAAATTTTACGAACAGAAGCCCTTATTTTCATATTTGTCATTCCTTAATTCCGAATCTACTCTTTTGAAGAAAATAAGTCTCTTGAAATTTTGAACCTCGAATTGTATCCCCATGGAAGAAATGTTTAAAAAGTCACCTAATCGTTCGAACCTTTGTTGCGAAGTCTATAAATTATACGTCCCTTGGTTGAATCATAACGACTTACTTCGATTTTGACTCTATCTCCTGGTAGTATCCGTATAAAACTACGTCGGATCCTCCCCGAAACATAACCTAGAATCAGATCTTCATTATCTAAACGAACCCGGAACATACCATTTGGAAGTGATTCAGTAATTAAACCTTCATGAATCAATTTTTGTTCTTTCATTTCAGGTAACCCCCTTGAAGTATCAACTAATGGAGGAGGAGTGATATTAGACAACCTGCCTTTTCTCTCTTTTTCACAAATCGAAAGTTACGGATCAAATTCGGATATTCAGAAGGATCACCATATATAACATAAAATTTCTCCTCCAATTCTTTTTAGTCGAGCTTCTCGATCTGTCATTATACCTCGAGAAGTAGAAAGAATTACAATACCTATTCCACCTAAAATCCTAGGAATTCGTTTATAGTTGGAATAGATTCGTAGACCGGGTCGGCTGATACACTTTAAAATATTTCTATATGTTCCTTTCTGATTCCTTCTATGTCGCAGGGTTAAAACCAAGAAATATTTCTTGTTTTCTCGATGTTTCCTAACATTTTCAATAAAACCTTCTCGTAGAAGTATTTTAATAATGTTTTCGGTTATATTAGTAGATGCTATTCGAGCTGTTCTTTTTTTATCCATGTCAGCATTTCTTATAGAAGTTATTATATCGGCAATAGTGTCCTTACTCATGACGAACTATAATTATTAGGGCTTCCCCATTTTGATATAATCAACATGTTCTGTTTTTTTTTTTTCTTGATTTTCATTTTCACTTTCAATTTTTTTTTTTATGAATTATTAAAGGTATATGCATAAGACACAATCTACTAATGGATTTGATCTACTTCAGATACCCTACTATATAATGGTCTCATCTACTAGTCTTTATAATACCTCAGGAGCTAATGAGACTATTTTAGTGAAATTCAACTGTCTCAATTCCCGAGCGATCGCGCCAAAAACTCGAGTTCCTTTTGGATTTCCTTCTTGATCAATGACAACCGCTGCATTGTCATCATATCGTATTATCATACCGTTGTCACGTTTGAGTTCTTTACATGTACGTACAATTACAGCTCTGATCACTTCTGATCTTTCGAGAGGCATATTGGGTACTGCTTCTTTGATTACAGCAACAATAACATCACCGATATGAGCATATCGGCGATTACTAGCTCCGATTATTCGAATACACATCAATTCTCGAGCCCCGCTGTTGTCCGCTACATTCAAATGGGTCTGAGGTTGAATCATATCATTTTTTTTTTTTTGAATCTCTTATTTCAATGCAAAGGGCGAAGGAAAAAAGAAAGAAATATTGTCTGTCCAGAAATAAATAAATCTGCAATTGTATTTTTCATCAAAAATACTCCTTTCTTTTGGTTTCACATCCCTATCCCACAATAACGAATTGAGTTCGTATAGGCATTTTGCACGCAGCTATTGAAATAGCTGCTCTGGCTACAGTTTCTGAGACTCCGCCCATTTCATAAAGTATTCGACCCGGTTTAACGACGGATACCCAATATTCGGGGGATCCCTTACCCGAACCCATACGTGTTTCTGTGGGTCTGACTGTAACGGGTTTGTCGGGAAATATACGTACCCAGATTTTTCCACCACGACGCGCATATCGTGTCATTGCTCGTCGCCCTGCTTCTATTTGTCTAGATGTGATCCAAGCGGGTTCAAGTGCCTGAAGAGCGTATCTACCGAAACAAATACGATTGCCTCGATAAGATATTCCCTTCATTCTTCCTCTATGTTGTTTACGGAATCTGGTTCTTTTGGGGTTATAGTTGATGGTTGTTTCTCAACCCCATCTCTACTGCAGAACCGGACATGAGAGTTTCGTCTCATCCAGCTCCTCGCGAATGAAACGATTCAATAATATTACAAATACACATGTATTTAATGAATAATACACTGAATCATGGGATTTCTTGATAGTTAATCCATCATGTAGGAATCTGTATATCTTGTATATACAGCAGCTAGACGTATCTTTCTATTTCGATTTATAATTTATAGACGTATATTTCTATTTATGGATAATGAATGCCTTTCTTTTTATAACGAATCCTTCTTTTGGCCTTTACTGAATGGAATCGCCCAAAATTTTGCAATCCAATAAGGAAAGGTTCGCGGGCGAATATTGACTCTTTAAAATCTGCTTCATTCGTAGGGTCAACCCATGACCTTTCAGAATAAATAAAAGGGTTCTTGGTTGGTTTCGCCATCCCACCCAATGAATCATTAGGATTCGTTTTTAATAGAATCTTGTGCAGTCACAGGTTCCGTCGTTCCCATAGCTTCTCCATTAATGGTTAGGTCTGAACTCTACAGTGGAGCTCCCAATTTCATTTGTTCCCGAGTCAATCTCCTCAGTCTCTATTGACTCGAGGCTCTTTATTATTTTCATTTTTCCTATGAACCGGATTCATCTACTTATAAACGAATCCGTATTGATGCTTTATCACGCTGCCTTTTATGAGATGATTCATAGACCATACATATTGGAATCATATAGCATTGATTGATATTCTCCTCCTTTCTTTCTCTCACCCCTCCTTTTACCCATATCCCTCTATTTTCGCTTTACAAACCATAATCAGATTTTTTTTTCCTTTATGAAAAAAAAAAAAACGATTTCAGTTGCTACAACTATATGATCAACACATCATATAGTGACTGCTTTCTTGGATCTCGATAATACGAAGCAATGAGCTGGTTATTAGTTCTCTAGTTATTAGTTATGGGCTGGTCCATTGTTTTTTTTTTTTTTGAATCCAACTCTAAAGAAAAAACCAACGAGTCACACACTAAGCATAGCAATTCTACCAAATGATCAATCGAATTTTTATTCAACCCTATATAATTATAATTAATAATTAGAAATAATTAATAATTCTAATTAGAATTGTTCATTTTTGATTGAAGGGAAAAAGAATGAATGAAAGAGTTTGTCATTTTTTGTTCTATCGCAGTATAGAATGGGAAGGAAAGACCCATTATTGCTCATCTACAAATATCCAAATTTTGATGCCTAATACCCCATAGATAGTTCGAACTGTATAGGAACAATGATCAATTTTAGCTCGAATGGTTTGTAGGGGAACCCTACCTTCTCTGATCCATTCGACACGTGCAATTTCTTTTCCGTCGATACGCCCTGCAATTTGCACTTGAATTCCTTTTGTATCAGCTTGTTCAGTTAATTCAATAGCTTTTTTCATTGCCTTTCGAAACGAAACTCTATTCTTTAATTGTAGAGCTATATATTCTGCAAGAATATTAGGTTGTCCATAAGGTTTTGCAACTCTTGTGATAGCAATGTTAAGTCTCCGGTTCACAGAACGAAACCCTTTTTGTACATTGATCCGTAATTCTTCGATTCCTCGCGTTCGACCCTCTATTAACAAATTTGGGAATCCAATATAGATTATGACCTGAATTAGGTCGATTTTTTTTTTAATCTCTATATGTGCAATTCCTTCTGAACCAGATCTCATATTTTTTTTGTACATAATTCTTGATACAATCCCGTATTTTTTCATCTTCCTGGAGACCCCTGGAATAACTTTTGGGTTGTGCGAACCAGAGGGAACGATGACTTTGGTTTGCACCAAGTCGGAAACCAAGTGGATTTATTTTTTTTCCCATATCATATTTATCCCGATCTCTTTCTCTCTCTATATATATCTATTTATCTCTATTCCAATTCGGAAACCGAAGGAGGCAGAAGTTTATCTCTCTCTCTCTTTCTCTAGGTATCTCTCTATTATAGTATCCTTAAATACACCTTTATTCTCTAAAAGAAAATCTTGTTCAGTTTTCGTTTTAGATTGATCTTTCAAAACGATATTTATATGACAGGTGGGTCTTTTTATCGGATAACTACGTCCTCGAGCCCGAGGTTTTAACTTTTTAATGATAGTACCCCCATTGACTTCGGCTTGACTAATGACTAAATCAGCTTCGTTGAAACCCTTATTGTGACTAGCATTTGCTGCTGCAGAATAAACCAATTTTAAAATGGGATAAGATGCTCGATAAGGCATAAGTTCTAGTAGCATAAGTGTTTCCTCATAGGAACGCCCACGAATCTGATCAATGACTCTTCGTGCTTTGTGAGCAGACATACATATATGTTGAGCTAAAGCTTGTACTTCTGTACTAGAGCTCTTCTTCTTCCTATGCTTTTTCATGCTCCTCTTCCACCTTCTCCACTTTGACATAAGGGTTACCTCCCACCAATGAATGACGAGCACCTATTTCACTTTATTAACGACGAGATCCATTATTGTTTCTCGCGTGTCCCTGGAAAGTCAGAGTCGGTGCGAATTCTCCCAATTTGTGACCCACCATACGATCTATTATATAAATGGGTAAATGTTC
>NW_027519599.1:0-5000 GCF_043159265.1 Tasmannia lanceolata
AAAAGCGTTGCTAAATTGATACCATCAGCTATTTCATATGTGACTACGGATCGAACCGAAACAAAATACTTTTTCTTGGTAGGTGTGATCCGTTGGACATAGATCCAATTTTGTAATTTTTTTGATTCCTTAGAATTTTTTTTTCCCGTTCCTGGTGGTATCAAGATGCCGCTGTGCCGGGAGATCTTATCTGTCTCTCCAGGAAAATGGATATCTCCAGAAAAGATTTTCAGTTCAATCCTTTTTTTTTTTCTCTCCACTCGGACTAATCCACCTACGCGGCTTCTTGTATTTAAAGTGATTCGTGTATCGACTCCAATGATACTATTGTTCTGTACCATTATGGACGAAGAGCCAGGTAAGATATGCACTTCTTCGGGAATGAAAAAAAAGCGATCTACTTTCATTTGGTATTTCGGACTAAATTCCTTTGCTCCTCGATACTCAATCAAATCCTCTTTTTTGACGATTGAATCCACTTCTACAGTCCCATACTTAGTAATTCCTGAACTGCTTCTTCTGTATCGGGGATCGTCGAAATAAGCAAGAATACTATTTCTACGTAAAATACCATTTATGGGTATTTCAATCGAGATACCAGAACGAGGCATTAGTTCTTTCTCTCGTTCTTGATCATATTGGAATGGGATGATGAATCTATTTCTTCGCCTTTTCGCCAATAAATCAGAATTCTCGTGGAGAATGGCAGGATATATGAAATTCCAACGACCATTGGATATGATTCGAGCAGGTCCTGAATAATCAAGAATCTTTCCCTCTTTTTTACCGGAAGGATCTGAACTAAACAATTTGTGTCTCACTCGATCATTAGTCACTGAGAGGTCAGAACTCTCTCTCTGTTCGACAGAAAGAGAATGAATGTTCATTTGATCTTGATCCTTGTGGAGCGAAAAAGGCACTATACTAGATCTGCACGGACCCCCCGATAATATCCATAAATGACTTGTTTTAGGTAAGAGATGAACATTACCATATGTATATTCAGGTGCATGGTACACATCGGTACTCCAGTGCATTTCTCCCTCTGAGTCAGAATAAATATGTTTTCGAACTCTCTCTTTAAAATTGAAAGTGGATGTTCCAGCGCGAATCTCGGCAATCACTTGTTCTGATTCTACATATTGATCATTTTGAACTAAAAGAAAACTTTTTGGTGGAATATTCACATTATGTAGAATATCCTGACTCTCAATAGTGACATACAGGTCTATATAACATAGAAAAGCAGGATGCCCATGACGTGTACGTGTGGGATGAACCAAATCCTCATTGAATTTTATTTTTCCATTAGAGGGGGCTCGTACATGTTCTGCAGTACCACCTGTGAATACTCCACCGGTATGAAAAGTTCTTAATGTTAGTTGAGTCCCTGGTTCCCCAATTGATTGACCCGCAATGATACCTACTGCTTCTCCCAATTCGACCAGGTCACCATGAGTGGGACTCCGACCATAACATAATCGACAGATCCAAGATGTACTCCTGCAAATAAAGGGGGTTCGAATATATATTGATTGTGCTCGAAAGGTTATGAATCGATTGACAAGCCCAACCCCAATATCTTGATTTCGAGCGGCAATGCATCGTAGACCCATATATATATCGTCTGCTAATACACGACCAATTAGTGTTTGGATCAACATTTTTTCCGTCATCCCATTTCGAGGACTCACGGAAATACCTCGGATAGTGCCACAATCTGTTCTACGTACAACAATGTGTTGAACTACTTCAACAAGTCGACGCGTGAGGTATCCAGCATCTGATGTTCGTACAGCAGTATCCACAACTCCTTTGCGAGCTCCGTAGCAAGAAATGAGATATTCCGTTAAAGAAAGTCCTTCGCGTAAATTGCTTTGAATGGGTAAATCAATCATTTGTCCTTGGGGATCCGACATTAATCCTCTCATACCGACTAATTGGTGTACCTGAGATGCATTTCCCCGAGCTCCCGAAAAGGACATTATATGGACTGGATTAGAAGGATCCGTCATCCTAAAATTAGGATGCATTTCTTGTCTCAAATATTCACTTGTAGCATACCATATCTCAATGGATTGACGTAATTTTTCTACCGCGTGTACATTCCCATAATGATGGTGCTTTTCCAAAATCAAACTTTGTTGTTCAGCATCTTGGACTAGCCATCCCTTAGAAGGTATTGTTAAAAGATCATCAATTCCTAATGAAATGGATGTAGCAGTGGCTTGCTGGAAACCCATAGTCTTTACTTGATCCAGTATGTGTGATGTATATGCCATTCCGAAGTGATCTATTAATCGACTAATAAGTCGTTTCATGGCAGTTCCATCTATCACTTTATTGTGAAAGACCAGATCGGCCCGTTCCGCCATAAGTACCTCCATATTCTGTTGAGTAGGATTCGACAATAGGTTTGAGTCAGTGATTCGAAGACTTCCTTTCCTCTATCTTGATTCACGTATCAATTCAGGAATTAGGATACCGGTTGAACCGTAGAGACCCGAATTCACAAGGTATCGTATCACATAATTACTTAGCTTAGGTACCTTATGAGTAGGCTCGGCAAAACCCCTGTATGGCTTCTTCTATTTCTCGATAAAAAGAAATATGACCAATGGTGGTTCGAATGTATATACAAAGGATTTCTTTTTTGACACTTCTTACTAGTAGATAGTGCCCATAAATCTCATGATAGGTACCCAAAGATTCATATTGAACTTCGATGGGCACTTCTCTTGGGGCAATGAAACGTTGATCTAGTCGCCACCGGAGCCACAAAGGACTATCTAAATTGATTCGTTTCTGCCGGTAAGCTCCAAGTGCATCATAGGAACTACAAAAATAGGGTTCTTTTTCTTTCGTATACTTATAGTTATTATTATACTCGTAAACTGTTTCATTTTGATAGTTTCTGTGATTCCATGGATTATACCTATTTGCACAAATACCTCGACGATTTCCGATGGTTAATACATAGAGTCCAATAAGCATATCTTGGGTTGGTATGGAAATGGGATCCCCAATAGCTGGAGACAAGAGATTCATATGAGAAAACATAAGTAAACGAGCCTCTGCTTGAGCTTCCAAAGATAAAGGTACATGAACAGCCATTTGATCCCCATCAAAGTCTGCATTGAATCCCTTACGAACTAATGGATGTAAACAAATAGCACGTTCCTCCGCTAAAATAGGTTGGAACGCCTGTATGCCTAATCTATGCAGGGTGGGTGCTCTATTCAGCAATATGGGGTGCCCTTGCATAACTTCTTGAAGTATTTCCCATACAATTGGTTCTTTTTCCCGAATTTTACTTTTTGCAATCCCTATGTTGGAAGCAATATGTTGTCTGATTAGACCACGAATTACAAATGTCTGGAAAAGTTCTATTGCTATTTCTCGAGGTAATCCACATCGATGTAATGAAAGCGAAGGGCCCACGACAATGACGGAACGCCCCGAATAATCGACCCGTTTACCAAGTAGAGTCTCACGAAATCTTCCCTCTTTGCCTTCAATTACATCTGAAAACGACTTGTAAACTTTATTATGACCATCCCTCATTGGTTGCCCGCGGATCCCATTATCAAGAAGTGTATCTACGGCTTCTTGTACCAATTTCTCCTGACACATTACTGATTCCCCTGGCGTAGATCTACTTGTTGTTAATGGATCGGTAAGAGTATTGTTCCGATAGATAACTCTTCGATAGAGTTCATTAATATCCGAACTCATTGGTTTACCCCCATCTATCTGAATGATTGGTCTCAACTCCGGAGGAAGAACTGGTAATAGGCACAAAACCATCCGTTCTGGTTCTACATTTGTTCGAACAAAATGCTTAGCTAATTCCATGCGTCTAACCAAAAAATCCTTTCTTCTTCCAACTTTTCTATCTTCCCATTCATTCCCAGTGTACCTTTCTTCCCCTAATTCCTTCCATTCCACCAATGAATGATCTGTAATAATTCGCAAATCTGGATCGGCTAATTGTTCTCTGATAGCACTTGCTCCAGTAGAGATTTCTCGATTTCGAAATGTATCGAAGCCTTGGGTAGTAAAAAAAAGTGGGATGCTATATTTCCGGGATTGTATTTCATATTCGAATGAACCTCGTAATCGTAAGAAAGTCGGTTTTTTAACTATGGGCCTAGCAAAAGAAAAATTGGGATAGGTTCCTATAGGATCCCCCCCTTAAAAACCGGACATGAAGGTTTCCTCTCATCCGGCTCAAGTAGTTACACCAAATAAATAATAAATAAAGGGGGTCTCACTTTCAAATTTTGTTCTAGAAACCCCCATAAAAATCTACTCCTTACTCAAGTTCCCAGTGAGAACCAACCTATATTTCATTGATTCATTTTTACTTTATATTTTATTTTCGGAATTACTTATTCATTATTCAATTACGACATAAATAAAATGTGAAATTGTTGAGTAGCCTACGTCCCCTCGAATGATGAATCCCCTTAAAGGAATACCTTGGAACTCATAAGGGATTTACTTGTCTATGTATCGTTCCATTCGATCTTTTAGGTCCCTACTTCACCTCGACGGTTATGCTATGATGTCCCTTGAAGCATATATGCGATGGATAGATTCCTGTAACCATGTCATATTTGTTTACTTGAACAGAAAACAGAATTTATTTCTAAAAGAAATGGAGTGGCTAATTCCAAGAAAGAATTCTTTTTTTTTTTTCACGAGGTACAGCTAGCAATTCCTATTTATATGTTACGGAATCGACCATGGATCAATTCCCCCTTTATTTGGAAGTATTGAATACACCCATAATTCTGAGCTTCATGTTCTTCTTCTTCCTCTCCCAGGAGACATGTCAGAGCCAGGGGCATCCCAATCGGATTAAATGGGATGACAGTTTCTCATTCCGAATCTGTAAACTCATAATTTCGATCAAATCACACATCGCAGTATACTAGGCTTTCTAATTCCTTAAGGGGTTTATCTAAAAGATTCGCGATATAACTAGGAAGACGTTT
>NW_027519600.1:0-12500 GCF_043159265.1 Tasmannia lanceolata
ATTTAAGCGCAATAACTGGGCCAAGTGCTATTTTTACCCAAGGCTTTGCCACTTCAGGTCTTTTAACTGAAATGCATCAATCCGCAATATTAGTACCCGCCCTACAATCCCAGTGGTTAATGATGCACGTAAGTATGATGTTATTGAGCTATGCAGCTCTTTTATGTGGAGCGTTATTATCAGTAGCTTTTCTAGTCATCACATTTCGAAAAAACACAGATATTGTTGTTAAAACCAATCATTTATTAATTGGGACATTTTCCTTTGGTGAGATCCAATACTTGAATGAGAAAAGAAGTGTTTTACAAAACACTTCTTTTCCTTCATTTAGAAATTATCACAGGTATCGATTGACTCGGCGATTGGATCATTGGAGTTATCGTGTCATTAGTCTAGGGTTTATCTTTTCAACCATAGGTATTCTTTCGGGAGCAGTATGGGCTAATGAGGCATGGGGGTCTTATTGGAATTGGGACCCCAAGGAAACTTGGGCATTTATTACTTGGACCATATTCGCGATTTATTTACATACTAGAACAAATCAAAGTTTGCAAGGTGTTAATTCGGCAATTGTAGCTTCTATCGGATTTCTTATAATTTGGATATGCTATTTTGGGGTCAATCTATTAGGAATAGGACTACATAGTTATGGTTCATTCACATTAACAGCGAATTGAAGAAGGGACTTGAAGAATACATGGGAACATCAATCTCCAATATATAACGAAAATTAGTGTGAGTTTTTGAGAACCATTTGAATCAAGTAGTAATTCAAATGGTTCTCAAAAACTCCAGATGTATCTGATTACAATTCCAATTCACTTCATTTTTTTTTTTTCAGTGTACAGCGACCGGATTTTGTAAATCACAGGATTATTTGACTTTATTTCTTATTTATGAAAACTATTTATGAAAGTAATTAGATAGAATAGCTTCTACCTTCTCAACTGATAGTGAGAGAACGAAATCGGGATAAATACCGATACCTATTACGGGTAGAAAGATACAGATCGAAACAAATAGTTCTCGCGGTCCAGAATCCACAAAGTAGGAGTTTGTAACATTGAATAGTTTGTATCCATAGAACATCTGGCGTAACATAGATAATGAATAAATAGGAGTTAATATCATTCCAATTGCCATTACAAAAGTAATTAGTATTTTTGGCATTAAAAGGTATTTTGGGCTGGTAATTATTCCAAAAAAGACTACCAATTCTGCAACAAAACCACTCATTCCTGGCAGTGCAAGCGAAGCCATCGAGAAGCTACTTAACATGGTAAATATTTTTGGCATTGGGGTAGCTATTCCTCCCATTTCATCGAGATAAACAAGACGTATTCTATCGTAACTCGTTCCTGCCAAGAAAAAGAGTGCAGCACCAATAAATCCATGAGAAATGATTTGTAAAATGGCTCCATTGAGTCCCATATCAGTTATGGAAGCAATTCCGATAATTGTGAAACCCATATGAGATACGGAGGAATAGGCTATTCGCTTTTTTAAATTGCGTTGACCGGGAGAAGTTGAAGCTGCATAGATTATTTGAATCGTTCCGACTATCATCAACCAGGGAGAAAATATAGAATGAGCATGGGGTAATAATTCCATATTGATCCGAACCAATCCATATGCTCCCATTTTTAATAAAATTCCAGCTAGAAGCATACATGTACTGTAATGTGCTTCTCCATGGGTATCTGGTAACCATGTATGTAGGGGTATAATCGGTGATTTGACAGCATAAGCAATAAGAAGCCAAAATAGAATATTATTTCCAATGCCGCGGGATACGATCGATTAGCTGATGTTTCAAAATTTAATGTTGGTTCATTGGAACCATATAAACCCATACCTGGAACTCCCATTAAGAGAAAAATGGAACCCCCCGCAGTGTACAAAATGAACTTTGTAGCTGAGTACAGACGTTTCTTACCTCCCCACATGGATAAAAGTAGGTAAACAGGAATTAATTCTAACTCCCACATGATGAAAAAAAGTAAAAGGTCTCGAGAAGAAAATGATCCTATTTGACCGCTGTACATTGCTAACATCAGGAAATGGAACAATCGCGAATCTCTAGTAACTGGCCAAGCCGCTAAAGTAGCTAAAGTAGTGATGAATCCCGTCAGTAAAATGGGTCCGATGGAAAGTCCATCGATCCCGAGTCTCCAGTGAAAATACAAAATATTTATCCATTTATAATCCTCCTCCAATTGGATTAATGGATCGTCCAATTGGAAATGATAACAGAATGCATAGGTCGTTAGAAGGAGTTCTAACAAGCAGATGCATATAGTATACCATCTCACCACCTTATTTCCTCTATGAGGGAGAAAGAAAATTGATGAACCCGCGGATATTGGAAAAACAACAATTATTGTTAACCAAGGAAAATAACTCGTGGTAAAGACAAGATAGACTTTGACCATAAAAACCCGCGCTCGAAATAATATATTTTCTCGAGTACGGGTTTTTGTCGGTAAAGAAGAATCAAATGGATTCAAGTAGAGTTTTACGGAACGTATCAATAAGCTAGACCCATGCTGCGAGTTGTCTCATGCCATAAATAAACCCGGACACTCAAGAAATCTGTTGGACAAGCGGATTCACATCTCTTACAACCTACACAGTCTTCTGTCTTGGAGCAGGAGCAATTTGCTTAGCTTTACATCCGTCCCAAGGTATCATTTCCAATACATCTGTGGGGCAGGCTCGTACACATTGAGTACATCCTATACATGTATCATAAATCTTTACTGAATGTGACATTGTGTCTATCAATTTTTTGAACGTTATCAATTTTCGATCTGGTAAAATCGGTAGTAAATGAATCATATATTGTAGATACCAGATGAATCAGTAGTTTACCAGAATTGATTTTTTTTTAGAATCAATTTACCTCTGGATCTGTTTAGGAAAGAGGACCAAGATACTTTGATTTCTTACGTTTCAGCAAACATGGTCATACGAGTCATATATGCTAATTTTAATTGGTGAATATAATATTATATATATCTGTCTTTTTTATATCATTATGACTATTTATTCAACAAGTTCGATTGATTGATACGAGTTGATTTTCTGTTACGATGGATCGACGAAACAATAGCTGGCCCAATAGCTGCTTCAGCGGCTGCAATAGCTATAACAAAGATCGAGAAAATGTCTCCTTTTAATTGTCGACTATCAAATAAATCAGAAAACGTTACGAGATTCATATTAACCGCATTCAGTATAAGCTCAAGACACATAAGTGCTCTAACCATATTTCGACTTGTGATCAATCCATAAATACCAATAGAAAATAAATAGGCACTCAAAATAAGTACATGCTCGAGCATCATTGACCAACTCCTCATCAATCTCGATTCATTTCAATATGAACAACAATTTCACTGATTGACTCGAATATAAAACAAGTACGGAACAAAGGAAGGTATTGGTAATGGATCGAACTAAAACAAAACCCTTTTTAATTTAATATATGAACAATAAATATATAAATTGAATTGAAGCAAAATGGATGTAATAACAATACAAGAAGACAGAACAAGGCCTTATTTATTTTTATTTTAAATTTATTTTAATTTTATTTTGGATTTCTAATTCATTTCTAATTCTAAGTATTTATTACTGACGAGCCATAGCAATTGCACCTATCAAGGCAACTAAAAGAATTATAGAAATGAGTTCAAATGGAAGATAAAAATCTGTTGATAAATGAATCCCAATTTGTTGAACATTACTTATCAGGTCCTGCTCTATAATCTGGTTTGATCCTGTAGTCCAAATAATCCCATACCATGACGTATCTGAAATAGTAGTAATTAGTGAAAAAAGAATACTTGTACAAACCAGTGAAGTGACCCCATCTCCAACGGTCCAAAGATAGAAATCATTGTAATATTCTGAACCATTCATGAACATCACAGCAAATATGATTAAGACATTTACAGCTCCCACGTAAATAAGGAGCTGTGCAGCAGCTACAAAATAGGAGTTAGATAGAATATGGAATAAGGATATACAAACAAGAACCAATCCCAATGAAAAGGCAGAAAAAATGGGATTGGTAAGTAATACCACTCCTAGACCCCCTAGTATAAGACCTGATCCCAAAAATACTAAAAGAATATCATGTATTGGCCCAGGTAAATCCATTATGTATAAAATAAGAGATAAAAAAAAGTTGAAATATTTCATGACCTTACTGACCCAGCCAGGAAAAAAGAGGTTACCTTGTTTTTTTCTTGTATATGATACGTTTCTAATTGAATCGTAATGGGGTCTGGATTGAGGTAGATACAGTTATTGGACTAATTCCACTTCTGTATCCGAAAGAGTAGTTCGGAGTTTGATATTCCGAAATCATCATGACTATATTCATATATTCTAAATCCAAATCAAGCCGCGATTCTCACCAATCAATAGTTATGATTTGTAGTTACTGACCAACCAAAATGAAAGAAGCTTCACTCCTTTAGATCAAAAATGAATCTTAGTCATTGGTAATCGTTATTGAATCAAGGGGTTTATCTGTGGTTATTTTAATTTGAGTCGAATTCATAATTGTTCGAATTGTGTAATCCCCAATTACTGACATTGGTAACCGACCCAAAGCAATTTGATTATAATTCAATTCGTGACGATCATAAGTGGAAAGTTCATATTCTTCAGTCATTGATAGACAGTTTGTTGGACAATACTCGACGCAGTTACCACAAAATATACAGATTCCAAAATCAATACTATAATTAAGCAACCGTTTCTTTCTAATATCTGTTTCCAATCTCCAATCAACAACGGGTAGATCTATGGGACATACACGAACACATACTTCACAAGCAATGCATTTATCAAATTCAAAGTGGATTCGACCACGGAAACGCTCTGATGTGATCGATTTTTCATAAGGATATTGAATAGTTATAGGTAAACGATTCGCGTGGGATAAGGTAATCATGAAACTTTGACCAATGTACCTTGCAGCTCGTACTGTTTGTTGACCATAATTCATGAACCCAGTCATCATAGGGAACATATCGTGGCTATCCATGAATAATTTGATATTTCTTTCTCTTGCTTAAGGGAGGTTATGAATCTAGAGTATCATATACTGTTACAGTGAAAGGAGTTGGGAAGAAGTTGTCAATAATAGATTACCCAGAGAAATGGGTAAAAGAAATTTCCATCCAAGATTTAATAGTTGGTCCATTCTCATCCTAGGTAAAGTCCATCTTGTTGTGATAGGAATGAACAGGAACAAATAAGCTTTAGCTAATGTAATAAGGATACCAATCGTTGTTCCAAATACTCCCCCCGTTTTATTTATTCCGAAAAGTTCAGGAATGAATATGTACGGAATAGAGAGATTCCACCCGCCCAAGTAAAGAACTGTTACAAATAATGAAGAAACTAGTAGATTTAGGTAAGAAGCAACGTAAAATAAACCAAATTTGATACCTGAATATTCGGTTTGATAACCCGCTACTAATTCTTCTTCTGCTTCTGGTAAATCAAAAGGTAATCTCTCACATTCTGCTAGGGAAGAAATTATAAAAACTATAAACCCTATGGGTTGACGCCACAGATTCCATCCCCAAAACCCATATTTTGACTGTGCCTCAACTATATCAATTGTACTTGAACTGTTAGATAATCATAGTCGATGATAACATCACTGTTCCCATCGCTATTTCAGAACCGTACATGAGACCTCAGCTTCATACGGCTCCTCGATGGCCACAAATAAATCTAAGGACTGATTCAGTATTACCTCGGCATTTTTTGAGAGTGAATAGAGTAAAGATGCATCAGGGAGTCCCTAATTAGACCAATGGAATTCTGTCTGCTATAATAACAAATTCAAAGTGCTTCCGAATTGCTCTCATAATTTATTTTATAATTAATATTACAATTTATCTTTGTTCAGTAATAGCTTAATCTTTCAATAAAATACTCGTTGTATCAATAGATATTTCTACCCATATCTTTCGATTACGAAAAAGAATTAGACACTCTACATTAGTTCATTTCATGAATCATGATAAGAAGCCTATCTGTATTAATACGGATGGGATGGAGGAAAGAAAGAATAAAGAAAGATCTATTACTATTTATTTTTCCTATTGCATTCCATTTCTTTCGTTCCTGTTCTTCTTTCGCAGAAGAGGGGATTCTCAAAAAAAAAATAAAGGATTACTTCGTTCCCGATAGTCATTTCTTTAATCAGTGGATAGGAGCATACTCTGGATCGGAATCATGGGGAAGTACTGCTTGATCATTTCTACCAACTTAAAGCCCTCATTATGATTCCTTTTATGCAAAAATATCCCTTTGGTTTTTGATACCTTACATTATTTCCATGACGAATCCTTTGTGTACCTTGGTGTTCCTAACCGTCCACTCATTTTTGATTGATTCCCGATATGATAATGCATACAATAACAATTGTAGAAACTCCATACAGTTGATCTTTTGCACCCGCTTCAAGTCATGATGACTAATCAACCAATCTTGGGGTAAACAGTTTCCACCGCTTATCTTTACTTACACTTTCCTCTCGTACATAGGGAATGAGAATCAATCTTCTTACTGCGAATTCATAAGCTGTTTTGTTTCACTCATATAACCATCTCGTTTAGTTCATCAACCTAAATGGTGAATAAAAAAATCAAGATATCTATTCAATACATTCAACCTCTTTCCTAGAAATAAAGGAAAGAAATAAAAGTTAATGTTGCAACGAATCACACGTAGAGATATTGATAACACACATGGAGTTAATGGTATTTCATAACTAATAGATTGAGCAGCAGCTCGTAGACCACCTGAAATATTTATTATTCGATCCATATCCTGACATAAGAAGTCCAATAGGAGCAATACTGGAAATGGCGATCCACAAAAAAACACCTATACCGAGATCGGCTAGAACAAGGCGATAGCCAAAAGGAATTACTGAATAACTTAGTAGAATTGATATGACCGCTATGGATGGCCCGATACTGAATAAACGAATATCTCCTCTAGATGGGAGAAGATCCTCTTTGAAAAGCAGTTTTGTCCCATCCGCTAGAGCTTGAAGAATTCCCAAGGGACCAGCATATTCAGGCCCAATACGTTGTTGTATCCCTGCGGATATTTCTCTTTCTAACCACACAATCACGAGTACCCCTATTGTGATCCCCGATACGGGAGTAAAAATAGGGACAAGCGTCCCTATAAGGCCATAGCCTTCTTTTAAAGATTCCGATCTGGAAAAAGAATTGATAGCTTGTACTTCTGTCGTATCAATTATCATTTCAACGATCAACTTCTCCCATAATGATATCTATACTACCTAGTATCGTCATGATATCAGCCAATTTCATTCTTTTAACTAGCTGAGGAATAATTTGCAAATTTATGAAACCCGGTGGACGAATTTTCCATCTCCAGGGAAAAACACTATTATCTCCTATCAGAAAAATTCCTAATTCTCCTTTTGGGGCTTCTACTCTCACATAAAGTTCTTGTTTTAACAATTCAAAGGTGGGAGAAGGTTTTTTACTAATGAATCGGTATTCAAAATCGTTCCATTCAGAATCCTTTGCTCTATCAAAGCGTCGTACTTCTAAATTCTCATAGGGTCCCCCCGGAATTCCTTCCAGAGCCTGTTGAAGAATTTTTATAGATTCCGTCATTTCACTGATTCGTACTAAATAACGAGCTAATGAGTCTCCTTCTTTTTGCCATTGGACTTCCCAATCGAATTCATCGTAACACTCATAATGATCAACTTTACGAAGATCCCATTGGATTCCGGAAGCTCGTAGCATTGGTCCCGATAAACCCCAATTTATTGCTTCCTCTCCACCAATAATGCCCACTCCTTCAACTCGTTCCAAAAAAATAGGATTCCGCGTAATAAGCTTTTGATATTCAACAACTCCTGTTAAAGAATAATCGCAGAAATCCAAACATTTATCTATCCATCCGTGAGGTAGATCAGCAGCTACTCCTCCGATACGGAAATAATTATGCATCATTCGCATACCTGTGGCAGCTTCGAATAGATCATATAGCAATTCTCTCTCTCGGAAAATATAGAAGAAAGGAGTCTGTGCACCGATATCTGCCATAAAAGGCCCAAGCCATAACAAATGAGAAGCTATACGACTTAGCTCCAGCATAATAACTCTGATATAACTGGCTCTTTTAGGTACTTGAATATTTCCCAATTGTTCGGGGGCATTTACCGTTATTGCCTCTGTGAACATAGTAGCTAAATAATCCCAACGTGTTACATACGGCAGATATTGTATAATTGTTCGGTTTTCCGCAATTTTTTCCATTCCTCTGTGTAAATAACCCAATATAGGTTCACAGTCAATAACATCTTCACCATCTAGAGTAACAATGAGTCGAAGAACACCATGCATTGATGGGTGGTGAGGGCCCATATTGACTATCATGAGGTCTTTTTTTGTAGCCGGTACAGTCATATGCTTTCTTCCCCGATTCATTATTCCATGAATTGTTGAAAACGAAACAAAGTTCATCAAAATTCAAGATCTAATAAACCAAAAAATTCAAATGAATCCTCAAATTAACGATTTTTTGGCTCCCGAATATCCAACTGACCAATTAATTCCTTATAACGTACTCTATTTTTTTTTGACAAATAAGCCAGCAGCCGTTGACGTTTTCCCAGAATTTTTCGCAGACCTCTCTGAGATAAATAGTCTTTTCTGTGAAATTCAAAATGTGCAGTAAGTCTCCGTATCTTATTGGTGAAATTGAATACTTGAAATTCAACAGACCCTTTGTTTTTTTCTTTTTCTTCTTGCGGAATAACCGAGATAAATAAATTTTTTACCATAAAAAAGAATAATTCTTCTCTCTTTTTTTTTTTCTTTCGTTCCCACAAATATGGATTTTACCGATCAGGAATAATAATAAAATGATAATGCCAGTCATTTCGATCTGGTACACACAATAATCTGGATTTATTCATATAATAACTTTTTCTATTTAAATTGAATTAATAAATCCAATTTAATTTGTAATTTGATTCGGATACAATACATAGAAAGGGATGGTACATTTCTGGACCCACGAAAGAGAATGATTTGGGTTTAAGAAGATTCTGTTGATTCATTCCTAGGTCCAATTGATACGTCATTGAATCAGTATCATGTGTCAGAATGTAATGTAACACAACGTGTGTGTACACCTGTCTGTCTTCATATATCGGCTATGATACATGATGTATATAAAATGTACCATTAACTAATTCTGAATCGTGGATACATATATATTCTTGACATACTGAAACGACTGCCATTATTCGTATCAAACCAATAGCGATTCATACAAGCTAAATCTTCTAATCGATAATTGGGCCAAAGAAATAATTTGAATTGAATGAATTTATTTGTATCTGTATCAAGACACTTGTCCTCATCCAAAAATTGCCCAGAGTTCTTTACGTTATTCTCATTGAAAAATACTGGATTTATATCCACAATATTCTCATTACTGAAATTGAAACACATTAAAATTCTCAATTTTCTACGACGTCTAGGAGATAGAATATTTTCAGGAACAAGAAAATCATAATGATTTTCATCTCCATTCATAAGCATCTTTCCATGTTGTGCAATAGATCCATTGAAAGAATTCTCATCAACATATTTTTTTTCTCGACGTTCTCGATTAGTTTGGTGTTTACTCTTATGGACCAATGAAATGCCTATGGTTTGATACATAATAAATTGTCCATCCCGTTTTATAGACAGGCGGGCTGGTTCAATAATAAATATTCCCCTTTTTATCAATTCCGTAAGAGTGAGATCCTTCTGAATCAACATTACGTCCAGGCGCATTTCTCCTCTTTGAATAGAGGATATAGCAATTTCCCTTGGATTTATCAGTCTAAGCAGGAGGCAATATACCTTGATATTATTGATCATTCTTTGATTCAAAGAATCGTCCCATCTCAATTGAAAAAGCAAATATCTTTTTAGGAAGAACTCTAGTTCTGCTTCTCTGTTGCTCTTGTATTTTCTTTTCTTTCTCCTTTTTTTAATGTCTGATTCCGCGTAATCCTTTTCAACATATTTTTTTTTTTTTTGTGCATCTGATTCAAGATTCTCTTGGTTTCGTGCATCTGATCTAATATCCCCTTGGCCCGGCTGTTCTTCTTCTTTTTCTTTATTTCGGTTCTCTAATTCAAGATATTCTTTTTGATTAGATGATATACGAAGATCTTTTTTTTGATTTTCACTAATGTTTTTATTTTCACTAATGTTTTTATTTCCATGAAAATTTAAAAGAAGTAATTTGATTGGTATGATCCATGGTTTCATTTTATATGTATCATAAAGTCGCACAAATTCTGGGAAGAACCAAGATTCCAGATTCGATATGGGACGATATCGCATTTCTTCATTCATTCCCATCCAATCAAAAAAGTTTTTTTTTTGATTGGGTGGGTTGATTTCTTGATGAATCGTGAAATAAAAAAGATCTTTTTTATCAATTATTTCATAATCATTAATCCCATTCTTAGTATTTTTATTAATATTGGTCCCAGTATCCTATCGGTCCAGGTATCAATATCGATATTTTTTCTAAGACAAAAATGCAGAATTCTCCACTCAAAATATTTTCTATCCGGATTTTTACCCGTATCCATAATAGACTCTTCTTCTAGATAATCACTAATAGCTATATCCCCCAGTACATAACATGATTCGGGTTTAGGTGTGTTGTCATTATAGGGAATCTCTCGGCCCCCATTTACTTTTAACGGGGATACATAAATATATGAGCTCTTCCTATCCTCATAATTAATATATTTACACGATAAAAGATCATATCTGTAGTGTTTTTTAAATTTTTCTTTTTGACTCGGCAATGAATTCACCGCGCAATCATTTTCTTTCTCGTAATAAATGAATTGGTCTTTTTCTTTTTCATATGAATCCCATTTTTTGGAATCTTTATTTTCAATCGTACGACGATGATTGACTCTAGTTCGCCATTTTTTCGATACTAATCTAGACCATCTATTCTGAGATAAATTGTATTGATAATGACGCTTTAACCAGTTTTTCCATTCATTCATTCTGGAATTCGAAAATTTCTTATGTCTTGGTTTGAAATCAAAAATTCCTCGTGTACCCAAATAGTCCTTTATTCTATGCTTAATAAAAGGAGATGCGCCATGATATTGAAGTACAGATATCAAGTGATACTTGTTAATAACTTCTTGGTTTTGTGATAATTTGTAAAATACATATGCTTGGGACAAGAAAGATAAGTTACAATAAATCTGTGAATTATTATTTCGAATATTCGAAATAGAAAGTGACTTTTGGATAGTCAAAATAAACTGAGTTGTATTTTGATTTGTTTCATCAATTCCTTCTTTATTTGTTTCATTATTGTAAATATATTTATCGATAAGATTTTTTGTTGATTCAAGGAAAAGTTGTGTATTAATCCTGGGAATGTTAATGGCACATAGAAAGATATCTATGTATATTCTTTCAATGAAATATTTTATAAAATATTGCGATTTACGTATTAATCGGGCACTTCTTTTTTTTGATCTCTGCCAAATATGTTTCTGTGATTCCGATCTTTCATCATCAAAACTTGTCTTGTTAGGACTAATATTTATATCTGTATCTGTAGTTAGAAATATTTTTTTCTTGTCTTTTTTTATTTTTTCTATTTGATTTTTGATTTTGGTTGTACTATCAGTCAGATCTTTCATTTTTTTTTCTGTCAGTGAATAATTTGTCCAATCCATGGATCTAATTTGAATAGTCGAGTCGTGAGTAATCTTATTACTGATTATGAAATCTTTTCCAGTTTCACTCGGTTGATAGCCTTTCCTCAACCCAAATAATAAAATTGAGTTCACTTTTGTAAGCTCTTTCATTATTCTTTTTATAAATAGAACTATTTTGATAACCCATCTTATTTTTTCTTTTGAGACCTTTAGACAACATTTTGTTCTTTCTTTTAAAATTCTGAAAACTCGAAAATATTTTTTTTGAACTTTTCTCGTTTTTTTTTCGAGTTCTTTAAAAATGGGTTCAAAAAAAGAAGGTTCTTTTCGTGGAGAACCAAAAGGTAATTCAGTTTCCATTCCCCAGACCGTTAAAAAACAACAAAAATTTTCTATTTTTCCTTTGTTTTTCATTGGATCTCTATGATGAAATTGTAGTTTAGATCCCCGCCAAGGTTTCAGACAGAAAGGAAATAAGATCTTTATCTGAATCCCATCTGTTAACCAGTTTTTCGGAAATTCTGTTTCTGATAATTGAACACCATTATAGGTGCATTTAACATGCATTTCTTTATTCCACTCCTTCAAATCCTCGTACCACTCGGGAAATTGAAATAATAACATACGGCCAAGATTTTTAGCTATTATCAATGAAGGCAATATGATGTATTTTCTAAGAATCGATTGGGTTACTAACATAGAACCTCTTATT
>NW_027519601.1:0-12500 GCF_043159265.1 Tasmannia lanceolata
TCCTGGTCAGAAATATAGTGAAATCGTCTTTCCCATTCTTTCTCCGGACCCTGCTACTAAGAAAGACGTTAACTTCTTAAAATATCCTATATACGTAGGTGGGAACAGGGGAAGGGGCCAGATTTATCCCGATGGGGGTAAGAGTAACAATACAGTCTATAATGCTACAGGAGCGGGTATAGTAAGCAGAATAGTACGTAAAGAAAAAGGGGGGTATGAAATAACCATAGCTGATGCATCGGATGGACACCAAGTAATTGATATTATACCTCCAGGACCGGAACTTCTTGTTTCAGAGGGTGAATCTATCAAGCTTGATCAACCATTAACGAGTAATCCTAATGTGGGTGGATTTGGTCAGGGAGATGCAGAAATAGTACTTCAAGATCCATTACGTGTCCAAGGGTTGTTGTTCTTTTTGGTATCTGTTATTCTGGCACAAATCTTTTTGGTTCTTAAAAAGAAACAGTTTGAGAAGGTTCAATTGTCCGAAATGAATTTCTAGATACATGGATCCATCAAATTGGTAAAAAGAGACGAACTATTGTTGATCGATGCAATTATGTATGATCAAAAAAATAATGAAAAGCTTTTTTCTTTATACTGTTTTTCGGCGAGATGTCAGGAATTGTTTGTGCCCCGTTCCTAGTAATAATATGTATATTCTGAAGAAGGCTACTTGACATTTTTTTTTTTTTCAAAAAAAAAATTGGAGTGGTGTGACTATGCCAGGCCTCTTAATCCCAGATTATAAATGCCATGTAATGCATCAATAGTTTTTGATTCTATTGTACCTAATAGAATCGAATTCTATTAGATAATAGGCAAGGAAGAAAATAAATGGCAAGGAATAAATGAAAGTAACAAATGATTCTAGGAGGGATTGCTCGTCTTACTAATCTTCCACACAAGAAAAGGAATTTTTCACCCTTTTCCTGTGTGGAAATAATAATGATTCTTGATCCTGTTCGTTAAAGATTACGATTTTCTTTTCCAGGACTATTATAACCTCTTTCTTTAGATTCATAAGCAGTAGTGGACAAACAAAAAAAAAGGGGGGGGGCGGGGGGAATCACTCATTGAGCAAATAGAACTTCTTCAATGAACTTATAAAAAAAAAAAAAGCAAATTTTCGCTGTGATGAGATAATCAATAAGGATTTGGATATGTGCAAAAATCCAAGATTTTCACTTTTTTTTTTTCACCACACTCGGGCATTAAATTAAGTGTCTTTTGCTTGAAATTTTATTTATGGAGTAAGGTTCATTTCCATACTAATTGAATTGATTTGAAGAATGTCTCATCTGTAGAAATCCATATTGTGTCATCCATAAAATCGATTGATTCCTTCTTTCTTCTTGCTTCGGAAGAGTCCGTCCATACTATAGAGGAACAGATACTATGACAATCAAGGGATTAAATTCTTCAAAAACATCATTAGAAACAAAGGAATGGGGTGGTTTTAAACATCGGATCGAAGCAAAGGATCCGTTTTGTCATTTCTACGAATCAAATATTCTTCTTATGTTGACTGAATGAATTTCCAACCTTTATGTTATGAAATGGATCAAAGTCTCGCTGGAAGAGTAAGAACTCAACAGGACCTTACCCCTCTTTGTTTTGTCTGATTCGAGGGGTAAGGTCCTGTTGAGTTCTTACTTTTTCATGTCCACAATCCGGTTCTCATCCGATCACTATAGGGATGAGCCCAATCCGGAGTATGAACCGTAAAAGAAAATACCTATTGAACCAATCACAGGAATACCAGTTACAGTACCTATCAGCCAAAGAGGAATCCTTCCAGTAGTATCGGCCATTTACCCCGCTTCCCTCCACATTTCATCAAGTGGTCATGCTAGAGACATAAACAGTCATGGATAATTATGAGGATGATATCCTTCCGAATGGGATAAGAGAATTCCTACTATTCTCTTTCTTTCTCTCAATTGAAGAAATAATTGGAAAATAAAACAGCAAGTACAAAAATGAGTAATAACCCCCAGTAGAGGCTGGTACGATTCAATTCAACATTTTGTTCGTTCGGTTTGATTGTGTCGTAGCTCTATAATTCAGATTAGGTTTATCGTTGGATGAACTGCATTGCTGATATTGACCCCAAAAAAGAAACGGTAGGTACAGCCAGTCCGTGAACGGCCAACCAGCGCACTGTAAAAATTGGATAGGTTCGATCTATGGTCATTGAGGCCTCCTAAAAGGATCTACTAAATTCATCGAGTTGTTCCAAAGGGTCAAAACGGCCAGTTATTAATGGAATCCCCTGTCGGCTCTCTGTGAAATACTCGTTTGGCCGAGGGCTTCCAAACACATCATAAGCTAAACCCGTGCTGACGAATAACCAACCCGCAATGAATAGGGAAGGTATAGTAATACTATGAATAACCCAGTATCGAATACTGGTGATAATATCAGCAAAAGAACGTTCTCCCGTGCTTCCAGACATGCTGAGCTCCACATATTCTTGTACAGTCAAAGGGGGATCGATTCCTTGAAAGATGGGATCAGTAAATGGAAAACTACTGATATTTCATCTTTGTGAGATCGTCAATATTGTACCGAAGGTGTATTTAGAGTATACCGAATCAGTATAGCTATCCTTCCTCTGACACAGCAACGCAGTTTCAATCAGTATCGAAAAGAAATGGTACATAATTCCCCTTTTCCTTTCTTGTTACTTGTCTATGCGGAACCGCGTGTCATTCAATCAAAAATTGATCAAATTTCTGTAGTATAGGGTTTCAAGTATTGGCTTTGGACTAGAAACTGAAGTTCTTAGTAAAGTTTGAGTCAACGGGTTCTAGTTCTAATAATTAATGAACGAGATTATCATATTCCACACAATTCAATTAGATGCAAAATATAGAAATCCCCTCTCATGGTTGTAGAAAAGATATTTTTCTTTTTTCTAATCCTTTCATTTCAAGTAATTGGTTGGTTCTACAGTAGTAGATAGTATTCGATGAAAGAAAGAGAAGAAACAATAAATAGTTTGAACAATCAATATTCGTGATGCAACCATTACTGGATTAGATCCAAAGGTTCCTTCTTGACCTAGCTACAAGGATGGAACTCCATGATATGGAAAGACAGACTGTGGAACCTAAAAGGATAATAGGAATTGATAAATTGAAAAAGAAAAGAAATAAATGGTCAAAATGGAAATTCTTTTGAAATCCAATTCTTTTATTCTATAGTTATTCAAAGATAATTTCATTTTTGAATGAAGTTACACGACACAGTTCTTCTGACTATTACTTTACTCACGAGTTGCTCAATGAATCTGTTGATTTGAAATCCCGACATTGGTAGATGTCACAGATGATAAATCAATCTTTTTTTTTTTTTCTACCTCTGCTACTCTATCTTTGTCAGTGCCGTCTATAATGACTGATGAATCAAGAACTTTCAATTGGAACTGATTCTGTCAATTGGTATTTTTTCTGATCATCACATCTCGCAAAAATTGAAACTTAGGTAAGTGCTTTATAAACATATGTAAAAAAAAAAGAACGTATCTCATTTAGCTCCTTCATGCCCACTATAACTAGTTATTTCGGTTTTCTACTAGCTGCTTCAACTATAACCCCAGCTCTATTGATTGGTCTGAGCAAGATACGACTTATTTGAAATTAATTGAATGAATAATTCATCAAAATAAATAGTTCTGTGAGATTTCAGGTATTCGATAGTTCCTTCCCGCGTTAATTACCAATTCTTGATCATTGAGATTCATGGGTGATTCGGAGTAATATTTAGGGATAGATATTACCTCTATTTTTACCCTTTCCAACAAATTGAAATGATTGAAGTTTTTCTATTTGGAATCGTCTTAGGTCTAATTCCTATTACTTTGGCCGGATTATTCGTAACTGCATATTTACAATACAGACGCGGAGATCAGTTGGACCTTTGATTGAGTAACATCTCTTTTTTGATTGACCTCCTTCTTAAGCTGCAGGAGGTCAAATTCAGGTTGCAGTTCAAGTTAGTAAAGTTATTTTATTGTGATTCAACATTACAAAAACAGAATCACGCTCTGTAGGATTTGAACCTACGACATCGGGTTTTGGAGACCCACGTTCTACCGAACTGAACTAAGAGCGCTTTCTTATGACAGGAGATACAACTGTAAAGAAAGGGATTCTTTTTGTACCCCCAATACACCTTGCATGCATGTAGTATCATAAAATGCAAAATTATGTCCAGTCCAGTCCAATTTGAATCGATCTCAACTGATCCCTCGTTACTGCCCATAGGAGAAGTAATAGGTAGGGATGACAGGATTTGAACCCGTGACATTTTGTACCCAAAACAAACGCGCTACCAAGCTGCGCTACATCCCTTTCAATTGTTGTACAGTTTCATTGTAGGGAATCCTTGTCTTGTTTTCCACATCGTTATTTCCTAATATCTAGAGACAATTTCTCTTGCCCATTTCTTCTTTTTGATTTCATATAATCAAAGAATTATATACATATGAAACCTAACGTATAAAAAAATGAATATTTATCGGTAATGCTCAGTAAGAAAGGGTCATCTTTTTCTGTTTTAGGGACAAGTAGATCTAATCCACCGGATTATTGTACATATTCATTTTCATTTTAGTTCGGGATTAGGGATTTCGTGTACAAATACAAGTGATCTTTAGCTACAGATACATCTGATCATATATGTATTCCAATAAAGAAGGAGGATTTTCAATGCGAGATATAAAAACATATCTCTCCGTGGCACCTGTGCTAACTACGCTATGGTTCGGGTCTTTAGCAGGTCTATTGATAGAGATCAATCGTTTATTCCCAGATGCGTTGACATTCCCCTTTTTTTCATTCTAGTTATTGACATGGGAAGGGGTGAAGAAGATTAGAGATACAACAAATTCTCTGTGACTAATCCACCCTTTTGAATTTTTTTTTAAGTTGTTTAGGAAGGAAAGAGAAAGAAAAGTGGATTAAACCTCAGCGAAACTCGGGCTCAGCATAGAATTAATAGAGGGAGAACAGAAATAGAAATGTGGGTCTAGGACAGGCTGTTCAAGAGCATACAAGATAGTAAATGAAATACTGACTGGGATTAGAAATAATGGATAGTTAGAAATAATTGTATTACTTATTATTACTCTATTGATTGCAGCGAAATCTTTCATAATTGGATTTCGAGTTATCAGTTAGCAACTTCTATTTATTTTTCCTTCTTTTCGTATTCTTCGATTCAGATCGAAAATAGAAGAGTGGAGGGAATCCAAAATCCAAAGGAGGTTCATGGCCAAGGGTAAAGATGTCAGAATAAGAGTTATTTTGGAATGTACCAGTTGTGTCCGAAATGATTTAAATAAGGAATCGCGGGGCATTTCCAGATATATTACTCAAAAGAATCGACACAATACGCCTAGTCGATTGGACTTGAGAAAATTCTGTCCTTATTGTTACAAGCATACGATTCATGGGGAGATAAAGAAATAGATCGAACAGAATAGAATGTCTGTTCCACCCTTCCAAGGAACAGGACAAAATTACATATAGATAGATATATAAAATATAAACAAATCAAGTACTATTACTATTTCGGTCGGATCCGAAACCGAAATGAATGAAGAAATAAGATTTTAGAGATAAGGAATAAATCATGGATAAATCCAAGCGACCCTTTCGTAAATCCAAGCGATCTTTTCGTAGGCGTTTGCCCCCAATTGGATCGGGGGATCGAATTGATTATAGAAATATGAGTTTAATTAGTCGATTTATTAGTGAACAAGGAAAAATATTATCTAGACGAGTGAATAGATTGACCTTGAAACAACAACGATTAATTACTATTGCTATAAAACAAGCTCGTATTTTATCTTCGTTACCTTTTCTTAATAATGAGAAACAATTTGAAAGAACCGAGTCGACCCCTAGAACTGCTGGTCCTAAAACCAGAAATAAATAGGCCTACTTCTCAATTGAATCAAAACTCTAATTGGAATTCAAACTCAGATTGAGGTTTTGTTCGAAAAAGCCGAGATACTTGATTGTCGCGTCGTAAGAAAAAAAAAAAAAGAATGAATGGGGAAGAAAAAATATTTTTTTTTATTGAAAAGTGTTCGTTCATTTCTAATATTTATCATATTCATTTCTACTCTACCTTCCCGGAGTTCATTCTCCGGGGAACTCCGTTTAAATCATTTCGGTGAATTCGTTCCAGTCGCCTTATTTGATAATCTCATTTGAAATCATGTAAATGCAATTCCTATTTGATATAGCTATTTGTGCAAGTATTTTACGATTAAGAAGCAACTGCCTCTTGTACAGATCGTGCATTAATCGACTATAACTATAGGATACCCCATTTTCACGAGTTACTGCATTTATCCGAGTGATCCACAAACGACGAAAATCTCTCTTTTGCCTGCATCTATCCCGATGACTGGAAACCAAAGCTCTCATTTTCTGTTGAGTAGTAGTTCGAGTAAGTCTTGAATGAGCCCCTCGAAAGGTTGATGCAAATAAACGAATTTTTGTTCGACGTCTCCGAGCTATATATCCCCGCCTAACTCTGGTCATTGAATCAAATGAAACCTTGATGAATAACTAATTGATTTCTTTTCTTTCAGTCATTCTTTTCCCCTCCCCTAGTTTATTAGTAACAAAACGGATTCTTCCGATGTATAAAATAAAAATTCCAATGGCTTTTGCTACTATGACCTTCCCAACCACGATTTTTGATTTCTTCCAGGCATTTCACCTCGGAATAAGAAATTGTACCGATATTAGATATAAAATATCTAGTAAATAGGTAGTAATAAATAGAGAAAAATGGAGAAATAAATAAATAGTGGCTTCCATCGTTTCTATGATTACTTCTTAAACGGTGAGGTCCTCTCTATACACCGGAGCTCCTTCCCCCATTTAATCAATGTTATTAGTAACTTGTACAGTTCACACTCTTTGGCTCTACCCATAAAATTATCCAGTATATAGGTCTTTTCACAATGAGATCCATCCATACAGTGACGGCATTTAATTATGAAGGTTGGCTAGGTAGCTAACCCTGTTAGTCCGTTCTTGCAAGAGTAGAAGCATAATCTTTCTGCTTTTAAAATACTATTTTCCCCGCTTAATGGATAACCATTTGCTACCAATGGGGAATTGATTTTCATCTCAAATCGAGGTGATTGGATTTGCACCAATGGAAACCATAAATTCCATACACAATAGAGGTATATGATAGATCTTTATTTTGAGATAGTGAATGGAATGGAGTTCTTCCATTCTATCCTACTCATTGGTACTGGTCATTGATACTGGAAAAATCGTCTCATTTGTTCCAGATCATGATCTGAACGAGTCGCACATACACCCTAGTACATGTTCCTCGACGCTGAGGACATCCTCGAAGGGCAGGGGATTTCGTGACATTTTTGATTGGCTGTCTTGTGTTTCTAATAAGTTGTTTAATAGTTGGCATGCTGAATCGTATACAGAATGGGCTGGTTTAGATCGATCCTAACCGGATGATTATGAATTACTTCCATTTCATATAATATTTTACCAGGTTAAGAAGATAAAATATCAAATCACGGCTCATTCGAATTATGGTTCGAAATGGAATCAAGAATTTATGTGAAATCCCCGGTATTTTCGACCGCGACAACATCAACAATGCCATGGGCTTGGGCTTCTGTTGCTGACATAAAAACATCCCTTTCCATGTCTTCGGATATAACCCATAAAGGCTTGCCGGTTCTTTGTACATAAACCCTTGTGAGGGTTTCGCGGAGTTTCAGTAGTTCTTCCGCTTCCAGGATAAATTCTCCTGTGGGTGCCTCATAAAAAGAACTAGCAGGTTGGTGGATCATAACCCTGATGATATAACATAATGAACGGTTCCTCTATCTCGCACGATCGGTCGAAGGGAAGGGATAAAGAATAACAAGAATAAAAAGATAGAATTAGAATTGAACAACCGTACAGGCATCTTTTATGCATTGCATACGGCTCCGCAATGGAATTTCCTTTTCCCTTCCATCGAAGAAAGAGACAAATAGAATCCATCAGACCCAGATCGTTGAATGATCCATTTACCATCTTTCCTTTCGGAGGAGTCAAAAAATACTATGATGGTTCCGTTGCTTTATATATTTATCTCGTCTGTGATTCAGCAATCCCAAAGTTTCTTTATGATCCGATCAAATAAGGAAAAAATGATCTTTTTTTTTTTTCATTTTCGTACTCTTTCATAACATAAATATCGGAAAGAGGCTTCTGGTGTGAAAGCAAAAAAAAGGTTTGTGACGCTGAAATGGACCCCCGATACATAAGATCAAATCGTAAATAACCTTTGTTTCATACTACTATCTCGATATATAATCTCATGTTATGTTATGAAAAAAAAATAATAGTTTGCTCATATCGAACTCGAAGTGCCATGCTATTATTACTTATTATTCATATTCCATATGGCGAAGGCATAGTCTTCTTTTTTTTTTCTCAAATAAAAAAAAACTCATTGGCGCCAAGCGTGAGGGAATGCTAGACGTTTGGTAATTTCTCCTCCGACTAGGAGAAAAGATCCCATTGAAGCGGCTAATCCCATGCATATTGTATGTATGTCTGGTGGCACAAATTGCATAGTATCATAAATAGCTATTCCTGGTATTACCCATCCGCCGGGAGAGTTTATAAACAAATACAGATCCCTGGTATCATCCTCTATACTGAGATATACCATGAGACCAACAAGTTGATTCGAGATCTCGCTATCAACCTCTTGTCCTAAAAAAAGTAATCTTTCTCGATGAAGTCGGTTGATTAGGACAAAATTGTATCCCTTAGGAACCGCACACGCACCTTTGGATGCATACGGTTCAAAAAATCAAAATTGCGAAAAAAAAAAAAGAATTCATTGAACTTATCGAACTAACCCCTCATTGATGTATTCTTTCATCGAGATCCAAATCACGATGTAATTTTCTTGTTCCTAAATGGGCCTCTTCAATTCTTTTAGGTTTATGCTCTACTCCGGGTAAAGATCTGCCCGAATTCTATTTGCACATATAGGACAAATGATCACAGTACCGCTTCTTTTTGTTCCGACTTCTTTTTTTTTTTCAATTCGTTTTCATGTTCATGCCTTCCGCCAAATATTCGACTAATCATATTATTCCATTAATTGGTAGTTTTAGAGGTATAAATAGGGATCATTTATGATACGAGTAGTAATCATACATAGATTACCAATTTGGTATTTTTTGAACGGAGCCTGGATACTTCATTTTATTGGTCCAAGCCAACCATAAATTCTTCTAATTGAGAATATTGATCCCCAACCAACAAATAAATTGATCTAATTGCATTGCACTTCACGCTCCGAATTGAATTATTGATGGTTTAATCAATCTTTCTTGGGTGAAACAGAGGATATCTCGATCGGGGGAGAGAACGGGGAAATCCCATATGACCCAATATGTCTGACAAGTCGCACTATACGTCAACCCAAACTGCATCTTCCTCTCCAGGACTCCGAAAAGGTACTTTTGGAACACCAATAGGCATAAAATGAAAGAAAAATTAAGTACTCTATTTCACTTTGATGTGGAAACGTAACAATGGGTTTATTGTCTTCATAATATTGTCGTTTATCGTATTTTATCCATAGATTGGAAGGTTCATGGAGAAGACGGGTTGAATAAAGGAAAATTCGTACAAATGGATCGTTCGAAGGATGAACAAGTATCTATGCATTCGCTCACAAAAATAGGATCAATCCCCCCATTGCGTATTGGTACTTATCGAGTATAGAATAGATCTGCTTCTCTTTGTTCCTACGAACAGAATTGTTAAATTATTACCAATGGAACGGAATAAATATTAACTCTTGCTTTGAGATAATCCACTGAAAAGGCGAGGTCCATAGCATCAATCAGTCTTTTCCAATGTGATAAAGTTACATAGTGTCTATTTTTTCTTTGATAAAATAAGGGGTATTTCCATGGGTTTGCCTTGGTATCGTGTTCATACCGTCGTATTGAATGATCCCGGTCGGTTACTTTCTGTCCATATAATGCATACAGCTCTAGTTTCTGGTTGGGCCGGTTCGATGGCTCTATACGAATTAGCCGTTTTTGATCCCTCTGATCCCGTCCTTGATCCAATGTGGAGACAAGGTATGTTCGTTATACCCTTCATGACTCGTTTAGGGATAACCAATTCATGGGGTGGTTGGAGTATCACAGGAGGAACTATAACGAATCCGGGTATTTGGAGTTACGAAGGTGTGGCTGGGGCACATATTGTGTTTTCTGGCTTGTGCTTCTTAGCAGCCATCTGGCATTGGGTGTATTGGGACCTAGAAATATTCTGTGATGAACGTACGGGAAAACCCTCTTTGGATTTGCCCAAGATCTTTGGAATTCATTTATTTCTCTCAGGGGTGGCTTGCTTTGGGTTTGGCGCATTTCATGTAACAGGCTTGTATGGTCCTGGAATATGGGTGTCCGATCCTTATGGTCTAACCGGAAAAGTACAATCTGTAAATCCAGCGTGGGGCGCAGAAGGTTTTGATCCTTTTGTTCCGGGAGGAATAGCCTCTCATCATATTGCAGCGGGGACATTGGGGATATTGGCGGGACTATTCCATCTTAGTGTCCGCCCGCCCCAACGTTTATACAAAGGATTACGTATGGGCAATATTGAAACTGTACTTTCTAGTAGTATCGCTGCTGTCTTTTTTGCAGCTTTCGTCGTTGCTGGAACTATGTGGTATGGTTCAGCAACTACTCCCATAGAATTATTTGGTCCCACTCGTTATCAGTGGGATCAGGGATACTTCCAGCAAGAAATATATCGAAGAGTTGGAGCCGGGCTAGCCGAAAATCTGAGTTTATCGGAAGCTTGGTCTAAAATTCCCGAAAAATTAGCTTTTTATGATTACATCGGTAATAATCCGGCGAAGGGGGGATTATTCAGAGCAGGCTCAATGGACAATGGGGATGGAATAGCTGTTGGATGGTTAGGACACCCCATCTTTAGAGATAAAGAGGGGCATGAGCTTTTTGTACGTCGTATGCCTACTTTTTTTGAAACATTTCCGGTGGTTTTGGTAGACGGAGACGGAATTGTGAGAGCGGATGTTCCTTTTAGAAGGGCAGAATCGAAGTATAGTGTCGAACAAGTAGGTGTAACTGTTGAGTTCTATGGTGGCGAACTCAATGGGGTCAGTTATGGCGATCCTGCTACTGTGAAAAAATATGCTAGACGTGCCCAATTGGGTGAAATTTTTGAATTAGATCGTGCTACTTTGAAATCCGATGGTGTTTTTCGTAGCAGTCCAAGGGGTTGGTTTACTTTTGGACATGCTACGTTTGCTTTGCTCTTCTTTTTCGGACACATTTGGCATGGGGCTAGAACCTTGTTCAGAGATGTTTTTGCTGGTATTGACCCTGATTTGGATGCTCAAGTGGAATTTGGAACATTCCAAAAACTTGGAGATCCAACTACAAGGCGACAAGTAGTCTGATACAACATTACTCTAGCGTCTTTTGCCTCTATTTGATTTTTTTTTGATTTGACATAAGGTTAGGGTACCGTAGAAATCTTGATTTTAATCATCGCCTTTTCTTTGACTCTTGCCCTTTCTTTACTTTATCTGGGAAATGTTCCCAAATGCACAGGTGTGGAAGCTATAATTGTAAACCACGATCGAATCCATGGAAGCATTGGTTTATACATTCCTGTTAGTCTCGACTCTAGGGATAATTTTTTTCGCTATCTTTTTTCGAGAACCACCTAAGGTTCCGACAAAAAGGATGAAATGATTTTTTATTATCTCAATTGAAGTAATGAGCCTCCCAATACAATATGGGAGGTTCATTATTTCAACTAGTCCCCGTGCTCCTCGAATGGATCTCTTAGTTGTTGAGAGGGTTGCCCAAAAGCGGTATATAAGGCGTACCCAGTAAAGCTTACAAGTGAACCAGATATGGAGATGGCGACTAGGGTTGCTGTTTCCATTATTAGATAATTTCAAGACCACGACGGATCTACGCTACGAGAAGATCGTTTATTTACAACGGAATAGTATACAAAGTCAACAGATCTCAACCAATGCAATAGGATTTATGGCTACACAAACCATTGAGGGTAGTTCTAGATCTAGGCCAAGACGAACTATTACAGGGAATTTATTGAAACCATTGAATTCGGAATATGGTAAAGTAGCCCCTGGATGGGGAACTACTCCTTTGATGGGTGTCGCAATGGCTCTGTTTGCGATATTCCTATCTATTATTTTGGAGATTTATAATTCTTCCGTTTTACTGGATGGAATTTCAATGAGTTAGGTCCATAAGAACCATGAAGTCCTAGTTTTCAATCAAAAATGAATTACTTAGGGATCAGATTTCTAGGCTATTCCGGTAGTTCGACCGTGGAATTCCGTTGTTTCGGTATTTCCGGAATATGAGTGTGTGACTTGTTATAATTGATCCTATTGATAGTACA
>NW_027519601.1:15000-25031 GCF_043159265.1 Tasmannia lanceolata
CCTTTGGAAATATTACCTGAATGGTACTTCTTTCCCGTATTTCAAATCCTCCGTACAGTACCCAATAAGTTATTGGGTGTTCTTTTAATGGTTTCAGTGCCAACGGGATTATTGACAGTACCCTTTTTGGAGAATGTTAATAAATTCCAAAATCCATTTCGTCGTCCAGTGGCTACAACAGTCTTTTTGATCGGTACCGCAGTAGCTCTTTGGTTAGGTATTGGAGCAACATTACCTATTGATAAATCTCTAACTTTAGGTCTTTTTCAAATTGATTGAACTGTGAAATACCATGACGTATGTATCTAGGGAATAGTCGCTTCAAAATGAATCCTCCCTAGATACATTTCTTAAATTTCATTATAGATCCATTATAGATCTATTTCGAATATACGGATCGGGTTGTGCTAAAGATTCAAAACCAATTTGATTCTTCTCTTTCTTTATTTGATTCTTCTCTCTTTCTTTATAATTCTTCATTTCTTTCTTTATTCTTTATAAAATATAAAATAAAAAGATGAAATAATTCCAATGGATTTAAAACTTATTCTTAGGTAAATCAATTGTGAAATGTTTCTGTAAAATGTCCAATATCCGTTTTACATCTTCTATGCGCAAATGTTCAATTCTCATAAGATCTTCTTGACTCTTACTCAAAAGGTCCAATAATGTATGTATATTGGACCTTTTGAGACAATTATAGGTTCTGGGAGGCAATTCTGATTGGTCAATAAAAATACATTCCAATGCAATTCCTTTTTTGTTTTTCTTTAGATTAGCCAATTTATCCTGAAAGGTAAAAAAAGGTACAGTACCCCTGTTTAGATTGTTTAGATTGTCCTCTAAATTTATGTCCTCTTCCTCCCCATGTAGAAAAGGAATAAATAAATCAATCAAATTACGGGAAGCTTCGTGAAGTGCTTCTTTAGGAGTTAAACTTCCATTCGTCCATATTTCTAGAAAAAGTATCTCTTGTTTCTCATTCCCATTCCCATAAGAATGAATACTATGATTCGCATTTCGAACAGGCATGGATACAGCCTCTATAGGATAACTTCCATCTTGATCGTTATTTGGGGTTTTCATACGATATCCGCGATCCCTCTCGATTTGTAATCCAATACACAAATCAATTGGTTCTGTCAGGCTAGCTATATGCTGTGTAGTATCAACCATTTTCACAGAAGGTGGCGAGATGATATCTTGAGCAGTTACGCATCTCGGACCCCTGACGAAAATAGATGCGTCGCAAGTTCCATACAGATTACTTCTCAATACAATTTCTTTCAAATTCATGAAAATTTCATGTACTGATTCTTCAATACCGACTATCGTAGAATATTCATGTGGTATCTTATCAGATTTTGCGCGTGTGATACATGTTCCTTCTATTTCTCCAAGTAAAGCCCTTCGCATAGCGATACCTATCATATCTGCTTGACCTTTCATAAGCGGGGACAGAATGAAACGTCCATAGGAAAGGCGCTTACTGTCTGTTCTTGATTCAACACACTTCCACTGTAGTGTCCGAGTGGATACTGCTACTTCCTCTCGAACCATACTAATATTATTGATCAGATCATTGAATCATTTATTTCTCTTGAAATCAGTTCAATTCTTATTTCTACACACGCCTTTTTTTAGGAGGTCTACATCCATTATGTGGCATAGGGGTTACGTCACGTACGAAACTTAATAGTATACCACTTCTGCGAATGGCTCGTAATGCTGCATCTCTTCCGAGACCAGGACCCTTTATCATGACTTCTGCTCGTTGCATACCCTGATCCACTACTGTACGAATAGCATTTCCTGCTGCGGTTTGAGCAGCAAATGGTGTCCCTCTTCTTGTGCCTCTGAATCCACAAGTACCAGCGGAGGACCAAGAAACCACCCGACCTCGCATATCCGTAACAGTTACAATGGTATTGTTGAAACTCGCTTGAACATGAATAACTCCTTTTGGTATTCTACGTCCATTCTTACGTGAACTAATACGCCCATTCCTACGCGAACCAATTCTTGGTATAGGTTTTGTCATATTTTAGCATCTCATAAATATGAGTCAGAGATATACGGATATATCCATTTCATGTCAAAACAGATCCTTTATTTGTACAACGGGTCCCTTACTTTAGAAAGGCCCTTTTTAGAAAGATTACCCTTGTCTCTGTTTATGTCTCGGATTGAAACAAATTACTATAATTCGTCCTCGCCTACGGATCAGTCGACATTTTTCGCAAATTTTACGAACAGAAGCCCTTATTTTCATATTTGTCATTCCTTAATTCCGAATCTACTCTTTTGAAGAAAATAAGTCTCTTGAAATTTTGAACCTCGAATTGTATCCCCATGGAAGAAATGTTTAAAAAGTCACCTAATCGTTCGAACCTTTGTTGCGAAGTCTATAAATTATACGTCCCTTGGTTGAATCATAACGACTTACTTCGATTTTGACTCTATCTCCTGGTAGTATCCGTATAAAACTACGTCGGATCCTCCCCGAAACATAACCTAGAATCAGATCTTCATTATCTAAACGAACCCGGAACATACCATTTGGAAGTGATTCAGTAATTAAACCTTCATGAATCAATTTTTGTTCTTTCATTTCAGGTAACCCCCTTGAAGTATCAACTAATGGAGGAGGAGTGATATTAGACAACCTGCCTTTTCTCTCTTTTTCACAAATCGAAAGTTACGGATCAAATTCGGATATTCAGAAGGATCACCATATATAACATAAAATTTCTCCTCCAATTCTTTTTAGTCGAGCTTCTCGATCTGTCATTATACCTCGAGAAGTAGAAAGAATTACAATACCTATTCCACCTAAAATCCTAGGAATTCGTTTATAGTTGGAATAGATTCGTAGACCGGGTCGGCTGATACACTTTAAAATATTTCTATATGTTCCTTTCTGATTCCTTCTATGTCGCAGGGTTAAAACCAAGAAATATTTCTTGTTTTCTCGATGTTTCCTAACATTTTCAATAAAACCTTCTCGTAGAAGTATTTTAATAATGTTTTCGGTTATATTAGTAGATGCTATTCGAGCTGTTCTTTTTTTATCCATGTCAGCATTTCTTATAGAAGTTATTATATCGGCAATAGTGTCCTTACTCATGACGAACTATAATTATTAGGGCTTCCCCATTTTGATATAATCAACATGTTCTGTTTTTTTTTTTTCTTGATTTTCATTTTCACTTTCAATTTTTTTTTTTATGAATTATTAAAGGTATATGCATAAGACACAATCTACTAATGGATTTGATCTACTTCAGATACCCTACTATATAATGGTCTCATCTACTAGTCTTTATAATACCTCAGGAGCTAATGAGACTATTTTAGTGAAATTCAACTGTCTCAATTCCCGAGCGATCGCGCCAAAAACTCGAGTTCCTTTTGGATTTCCTTCTTGATCAATGACAACCGCTGCATTGTCATCATATCGTATTATCATACCGTTGTCACGTTTGAGTTCTTTACATGTACGTACAATTACAGCTCTGATCACTTCTGATCTTTCGAGAGGCATATTGGGTACTGCTTCTTTGATTACAGCAACAATAACATCACCGATATGAGCATATCGGCGATTACTAGCTCCGATTATTCGAATACACATCAATTCTCGAGCCCCGCTGTTGTCCGCTACATTCAAATGGGTCTGAGGTTGAATCATATCATTTTTTTTTTTTTGAATCTCTTATTTCAATGCAAAGGGCGAAGGAAAAAAGAAAGAAATATTGTCTGTCCAGAAATAAATAAATCTGCAATTGTATTTTTCATCAAAAATACTCCTTTCTTTTGGTTTCACATCCCTATCCCACAATAACGAATTGAGTTCGTATAGGCATTTTGCACGCAGCTATTGAAATAGCTGCTCTGGCTACAGTTTCTGAGACTCCGCCCATTTCATAAAGTATTCGACCCGGTTTAACGACGGATACCCAATATTCGGGGGATCCCTTACCCGAACCCATACGTGTTTCTGTGGGTCTGACTGTAACGGGTTTGTCGGGAAATATACGTACCCAGATTTTTCCACCACGACGCGCATATCGTGTCATTGCTCGTCGCCCTGCTTCTATTTGTCTAGATGTGATCCAAGCGGGTTCAAGTGCCTGAAGAGCGTATCTACCGAAACAAATACGATTGCCTCGATAAGATATTCCCTTCATTCTTCCTCTATGTTGTTTACGGAATCTGGTTCTTTTGGGGTTATAGTTGATGGTTGTTTCTCAACCCCATCTCTACTGCAGAACCGGACATGAGAGTTTCGTCTCATCCAGCTCCTCGCGAATGAAACGATTCAATAATATTACAAATACACATGTATTTAATGAATAATACACTGAATCATGGGATTTCTTGATAGTTAATCCATCATGTAGGAATCTGTATATCTTGTATATACAGCAGCTAGACGTATCTTTCTATTTCGATTTATAATTTATAGGACGTATATTTCTATTTATGGATAATGAATGCCTTTCTTTTTATAACGAATCCTTCTTTTGGCCTTTACTGAATGGAATCGCCCAAAATTTTGCAATCCAATAAGGAAAGGTTCGCGGGCGAATATTGACTCTTTAAAATCTGCTTCATTCGTAGGGTCAACCCATGACCTTTCAGAATAAATAAAAGGGTTCTTGGTTGGTTTCGCCATCCCACCCAATGAATCATTAGGATTCGTTTTTAATAGAATCTTGTGCAGTCACAGGTTCCGTCGTTCCCATAGCTTCTCCATTAATGGTTAGGTCTGAACTCTACAGTGGAGCTCCCAATTTCATTTGTTCCCGAGTCAATCTCCTCAGTCTCTATTGACTCGAGGCTCTTTATTATTTTCATTTTTCCTATGAACCGGATTCATCTACTTATAAACGAATCCGTATTGATGCTTTATCACGCTGCCTTTTATGAGATGATTCATAGACCATACATATTGGAATCATATAGCATTGATTGATATTCTCCTCCTTTCTTTCTCTCACCCCTCCTTTTACCCATATCCCTCTATTTTCGCTTTACAAACCATAATCAGATTTTTTTTTCCTTTATGAAAAAAAAAAAAACGATTTCAGTTGCTACAACTATATGATCAACACATCATATAGTGACTGCTTTCTTGGATCTCGATAATACGAAGCAATGAGCTGGTTATTAGTTCTCTAGTTATTAGTTATGGGCTGGTCCATTGTTTTTTTTTTTTTTGAATCCAACTCTAAAGAAAAAACCAACGAGTCACACACTAAGCATAGCAATTCTACCAAATGATCAATCGAATTTTTATTCAACCCTATATAATTATAATTAATAATTAGAAATAATTAATAATTCTAATTAGAATTGTTCATTTTTGATTGAAGGGAAAAAGAATGAATGAAAGAGTTTGTCATTTTTTGTTCTATCGCAGTATAGAATGGGAAGGAAAGACCCATTATTGCTCATCTACAAATATCCAAATTTTGATGCCTAATACCCCATAGATAGTTCGAACTGTATAGGAACAATGATCAATTTTAGCTCGAATGGTTTGTAGGGGAACCCTACCTTCTCTGATCCATTCGACACGTGCAATTTCTTTTCCGTCGATACGCCCTGCAATTTGCACTTGAATTCCTTTTGTATCAGCTTGTTCAGTTAATTCAATAGCTTTTTTCATTGCCTTTCGAAACGAAACTCTATTCTTTAATTGTAGAGCTATATATTCTGCAAGAATATTAGGTTGTCCATAAGGTTTTGCAACTCTTGTGATAGCAATGTTAAGTCTCCGGTTCACAGAACGAAACCCTTTTTGTACATTGATCCGTAATTCTTCGATTCCTCGCGTTCGACCCTCTATTAACAAATTTGGGAATCCAATATAGATTATGACCTGAATTAGGTCGATTTTTTTTTTAATCTCTATATGTGCAATTCCTTCTGAACCAGATCTCATATTTTTTTGTACATAATTCTTGATACAATCCCGTATTTTTTCATCTTCCTGGAGACCCCTGGAATAACTTTTGGGTTGTGCGAACCAAAGGGAACGATGACTTTGGTTTGCACCAAGTCGGAAACCAAGTGGATTTATTTTTTTTCCCATATCATATTTATCCCGATCTCTTTCTCTCTCTATATATATCTATTTATCTCTATTCCAATTCGGAAACCGAAGGAGGCAGAAGTTTATCTCTCTCTCTCTTTCTCTAGGTATCTCTCTATTATAGTATCCTTAAATACACCTTTATTCTCTAAAAGAAAATCTTGTTCAGTTTTCGTTTTAGATTGATCTTTCAAAACGATATTTATATGACAGGTGGGTCTTTTTATCGGATAACTACGTCCTCGAGCCCGAGGTTTTAACTTTTTAATGATAGTACCCCCATTGACTTCGGCTTGACTAATGACTAAATCAGCTTCGTTGAAACCCTTATTGTGACTAGCATTTGCTGCTGCAGAATAAACCAATTTTAAAATGGGATAAGATGCTCGATAAGGCATAAGTTCTAGTAGCATAAGTGTTTCCTCATAGGAACGCCCACGAATCTGATCAATGACTCTTCGTGCTTTGTGAGCAGACATACATATATGTTGAGCTAAAGCTTGTACTTCTGTACTAGAGCTCTTCTTCTTCCTATGCTTTTTCATGCTCCTCTTCCACCTTCTCCACTTTGACATAAGGGTTACCTCCCACCAATGAATGACGAGCACCTATTTCACTTTATTAACGACGAGATCCATTATTGTTTCTCGCGTGTCCCTGGAAAGTCAGAGTCGGTGCGAATTCTCCCAATTTGTGACCCACCATACGATCTATTATATAAATGGGTAAATGTTCTTTTCCATTATGAATAGCAATTGTATGGCCTATCATTGTGGGTATAATGGTAGATGCTCGGGACCAAGTTACTATTATCTCTTTCTCCTCCCTCATGTTGAGCTTCTCAATTTTTCCCAATAAATGATTAGCTACAAAAGGATTTTTTTTTAGTGAACGCGTCACAGCTGATTACTCCTTTTTTTTTTATTTACTTATGAAATAAAACTATGAAATAAAGTTGATTTACTTCAACTTAAGAAAATATTATTGTTGGTTAGTTCATGATCGAATATCATACTTTCGTTCTGTATCAATCTGAAATTAATGTACGTTCCTAAAAATAAAAATGACTTTATTGGTATTGTATGTCCATGTATCTCAGTATGAAAGAAAGTAAGAAAGACTCAATAAGAAACACTCAATACAATAATAATTAATTGTATGGTAGAAATTGTATCCTTTAAAGGAGATTGACTCCTTTAGCTTTAGAGAGAGAGGAGGGGCGGATGTAGCCAAGTGGATCAAGGCAGTGGATTGTGAATCCACCATGCGCGGGTTCAATTCCCGTCGTTCGCCCACCGATTACTTATCCTATTCGATTTTCAATATTCCTATTTACTTTACTATTTACGGCGACGAAGAATATAAATATCACTATATTTATTCCTTTTTCTACTTCTTCTTCCAAGCGCAGGATAGCCCCAAGGGGTTGTGGGTTTTTTTCTACCAATTGGGGCCCTCCCTTCACCACCCCCATGGGGATGGTCTACAGGGTTCATAGCTACTCCTCTTACTACAGGACGCTTACCTAGCCAACACTTAGATCCGGCTCTACCCAAATTTTTCTGGTTCACCCCAACATTACCCACTTGTCCGACTGTTGCTAAGCAGTTTTTGTATATCAAACGGACCTCCCCAGATGGTAATCTTAATGTGGCCGATTTACCCTCTTTTGCAATCAGTTTCGCTACAGCACCTGCTGCTCTAGCTAATTGTCCACCCTTTCCAAGTGTGATTTCTATGTTATGTATGGCCGTGCCTAAGGGCATATCGGTTGAAGTAGATTCTTCTTTTTGATCAATAAAAACCCCTTCCCAAACTGTACAAGCTTCTTCCAAAGCATACGGCTTTCTGGATGTATATGATGATATCTAGACAGATGGATCTTATATGAATCGTATGATGAAGTACCGCATGAGTGAATATATAGGAATCCAAATCTGCCGAATCACTCATGTTATGATCTTATACATCCTAGGTCTCTTCGTTCCGTCATCTGGCTTATGTTCTTCATGTAGCATTCAGACCGAATGACTCTATGAAATTACGTCGATACTTCCACATATTACGGGTAACGTAGGAGACATCTCTATTTTTCCCCGGGGGATCTTTAGAATTACCACTGCTTAGCTTTCAATTCGCCTCTGACCATCAAATGAAATGTGAATAACCCGTCCTCCTCTCTTTGAAACAAGGGGCGCTTCCGGTTCTGCCCGTGCTTCAAACAATTTTGTCTTCTCCATATTACCATATCTCTAGAGTCAATAATTTGATATGAGGAACTACTGAACTCAATCACTTGCTGCCGTTACTCTTCAGTTTTCTGTTGAGGTCTATCCCGTAGAGGTACTCAAATTGCGATCAGTGATCGATTTCTAGGTTTCGTCGTAAACCTAATTGGTTACTTCCAATTACGTAAATCAATAGTTCAAACCGCACTCAAAGGTAGGGCATTTCCCATTGATATAGGAACTTCTGTACCAGAAACAATGGTATCTCCAATTATAGCCCCTCTGGGATGTAAAATATATCTCTTCTCACCATCCCCATAGTGTATGAGACAAATGTATGCATTTCGATTAGGGTCGTATTCTATGGTTACGATTCTACCAGATATGTCTTTTTCATTCCGTCGAAAATCGATTTTACGGTATAGACGCTTATGACCTCCCCCTCTGTGCCCTGCGGTAATGATTCCTCTGGCATTACGACCTTTACCACAATGATGCTGTCCATAGATCAAATTATTTCGTGGATTGGATTTCACTTGACTGTCTACGGCTCCATTGCGTGTGCTCGGGGTAGAAGTTTTGTATAAATGTATCGCCGTGTTATTAAGTATTTTGATTTAAGTTCTTTTCTCTATAAGAGGTGGAATAGAATAACCCGGTTGAAGCGTAATGATCATACGTCTGTAATGCATTGTATGTCCCATAATAGGTCCCATTCTTCTACCCTTTCCCGGGAGTCGATGACTATTCATAGCTATTACCTTGACACCAAAGAAGAGTTCGACCCAATGCTTTATTTCTGTCCTAGTTGATCCTGATTCGACATTAGAAGTATATTGATTGTTCCCCAATAACCGAATACTTTTTTCTGTAAAGACTGCATATTTGATTCCATCCATAAATCCATTTTCTTCCCTATGAGTTCCAGTATCGATAAGAATTCTAGTTCTTACTCTTCATATGTTATGGTATGAATATACCATACCAATTCGTTATGTATGGATGATGAGATTCCATTGATACAGAGCCAATTCCAATAGACTTATTGAACGTTCCCATTGTCGTGCATCCAGCAGGAATTGAACCTACGAATTTGCCAATTATGAGTTGGGCGCTTTAACCATTCAGCCATGGATGCTTAACAAGGATCATCGTACACCGCGAATAACCAAATTCCAATTGAAATGAAATCTTTAGGAGGAATCAATGGAACAGGAATCGATGAAACGACATCAATTCAAATCCTGGATCTTCGAATTGAGAGAGATATTGAGAGAGATATTGAGAGAGATCCAAATTCCAGTTGAAATGAAATCTTTAGGAGGAATCGATGGAACAGGAATCGATGAAACGACATCAATTCAAATCCTGGATCTTCGAATTGAGAGAGATATTGAGAGAGATCAAGAATTCTCACTATTTCTTAGATTCATGGACCAAATTCGATTCAGTGGGATCTTTCACTCACATTTTTTTCCACCAAGAACGTTTTATGAAACTCTTTGACCCCCGAATTTGGAGTATCCTACTTTCACGTGATTCACAGGGTTCAACAAGCAATCGATATTTCACGATCAAAGGTGTAGTACTGCTTGTAGTAGCGGTCCTTATATATCGTATTAACAATCGAAATATGGTCGAAAGAAAAAATCTCTATTTGATGGGGCTTCTTCCTATACCTATTCTTCCTATACCTATGAATT
>NW_027519602.1:0-14232 GCF_043159265.1 Tasmannia lanceolata
GTAGAACTCACCCCTAAAAGCTAGCTGTTAGAGGGAGGTTGCCCATTCCCTTAGAACCCAGCCCCATCCCCATCACTTTACCGATGTGGGACTATTTGCTTTTGTGTGGAACTCCAACACATGGATACAATGATTTGATCTTGGGTTCGTTGGGGATTCAAGGACAAGGCAAACCCCAAGGAATCTGAGATCAAACACGGAGTTCATCTTTGAACGAAATCAAAAACCAAATCACATCTCTAATTACATCAATCCTGGTTTAGGGTTCTTTAACACATACAAATCATCTTAAGAGCATAGGTCTTACCTTTAATTCGCGTTCTCAAATTCCAAAACTTGATTTTCTTCTCCTCCCACACGGAAATCCTCTGCTTGGGCTGAACAAAACGATTAGGGTTGTTTAGATTCCACAAATGCCACATAAGTAGTATCTATAGGCTTTCTTAAAGAAACCCCAAATCTGAAATTACTCACAACTGGTATAAGATTATGTTATTGACAACAAGAACAACTCATTGAGTCAACCTTAGAGAAATCTCTAAGGAGAACTCATAGGATTCAGAGGCGAACTCTATCTTGTGACTGTATTGTTTACTTATAAGAATATGTTTTTTTTATATTGGCATGGAAGCAGATCCATTAAACTTTGGCAAAGCAATTAGTAACCCAGAGTCTGTTCAATGATTAAAAGCCATGGAGGATGAACTGAAGTCGATGAGCAACATTGATGTCTGAGAGCATGTTGAATTCCATACCAAATGGATATCAAAATTGTTTTTCTAATTAAATAGTGACTTTATATCTTGCAAATTTAGTATTTTTTTTTTTTTTTGAAAAGACGTGAGAAGATATGGTTTGCAAATTGAAGGAGTTAATTTATGGTTTAAAGCATGCATTGAGGTTCTGTATTTGAAATTTGTTTGTGTGACCATTTCATTTGGTTTTGTTGAGAATACTATTGATTGATGTATATACCTCAAAGTTAGTGGAGGGAAATTGATCTTTTTAGTGCTTTATGTATGGTATCCTAATTGAGATATGAGTTTGTTCTAAGAAACCAAACATCTCTTGTTGAAATTTTTTGAGATGAGAGATCTTGCTTAGACATCTTACAATCTTGTAATAAAAATTCACCCACCTTTGATTCTATGTTAGAAGTCTACGAGAACAAATCCGCCTAAGTTACAAGTGTATTTAGGGTTTAGGTTATAAATTTTTGCCATCGTAGCTTTTTATAAAGGGAAATGATATATTCGACCCTTTCCTACGCTCGCCACCGCCTTGTGCGAAACAACCAATTACTCCAAAAGGTTAAGTTGTTAGAGTTCGTGTTGTTTAATCATTTATACTTCAACACTCCCCACACATGTGGCCCCTCTTTTTTGGGTTGGCCTACACGTGGAGTTGTTGTGTTTTAAAGCCAGGACCTGCCGTGAGGCAATAGTGAAACAACAAATCACTCCAAAAGCTTAAGATGTTAGAGTTGGAACTGTAATCATTTATACTTCAACACCCTGTTGTAGAAAAAGTAGTGTTGCAACTTGGGTCAGGTTTTACCCAACCCGCATCAACCCGACTTGAAAAAATCATGGTCCAGGTTTAGGAATCTCAGGTTTTTAAAAAAATAAATTGACTTGACCTAACCCGACCCGAGATTTCTTCTAGTGTAGGATAGGGTTCTTAAAAACCCAACCTGCCTGACCTGAGTTGCAACTCGAATTTTTGTGTCTTTCACTTCCATTAAGACGATCATCTAAATTAACCATTATCAGTTCATGCAACAACAATAATTTCCTGGGTCCTAATGATTCTTAATGCTAATAGATTTAACACCGAATATTAAATATCATCATGTGGGCATTATACATATACAAACACGCTATGAGTGTTGATTTTTTTATAATATTGGGAGGCCTTTTGAAAAAAGATCTGTTTACCAAACTTGTTCCAAATAAATAAGCTCAACTGTTGGTTTGGAATCGATCATGCACTATAAATTCAGCCATTTGAAGTTTTGAACATAAATTAGCATGCATCTAGAATGTAGATAAACCTGACCCAACCCGAGAAACTATCTTGGGTAGGATCAGGTTTAGGAATCTTAGAGCATATTTTTTAAAAGAACCAACCGGACCTGACCCGAGATAGTTTCTCCAATAGCGTAGGGTCCCGAGTTGCAACCCTAATAAAAAGTGGTAACAAATACATGGGGGTGGCCTGGGGAGGAAAAGAGGGTCAATATATCAATTCCCTCTCTATATATAAATACAGTAGAGAGGTTTGCAGCTGCTAGGGCTTCATTTTTCCTGTCTATCTTTTAGGGTTAGGGTTTGCCATCATGGTGTTATTTTTCTCATGCCATCGATTCTTTGAAATGCATTCTTTACTGCTCCAAACAGAAAATCTGAGGCTTTTAAAGCTCTAATCTTCCAAAAATAGATCGAGATTAGAGTTACTCTAGCCTCTAAATTTGTTTTATTTTTCTATTTTCGATTTTGGCTTTGATGAAAGAAATCGTTTATCGATTCTGATTTTTTTTTCCTGGTTAGAGACCAACCAGTTGTATGTCTGATTTTTTTTTTCCCTTAATTGGCGTATATCTGTTTTATGATGACCTTGTTTGTGTGGGTTTGTGCCATTTCACCTCTTTTATGAAATGAATTTTTGATTTTTGGTGCTATGATTATAAAAATTCCTCGTTCTGATTGCTATAGCCATGGCATGACAGACACTAATACACCCATAGAATATGAGCACCACTTCTTTTTTTGAAACTAAGCACTTTTTCTTAGTTATTTTCCACTTGATTTGGGCTCTGTGAGCTTGTATGATCTCTGCCATTTTTGGTGTCTGTTGTGGACTAAAATCACATGTTTGCTAAAGAAAATGAGTAGACCAAATTGGGTTCAGCTTGATTCCAAGGTAAATTTTGGAAACACTGTTTCAAAATAAGAATTGAACAATTCATCCATATATGCAATGGGCAAAAGTTCTTTTGGTTGAATTGTTAGAACTTAAGAACTTAAAATTGTTTCAGCAATGTGGATTGAGCATATGGGGTTTGAGTTTGCAAGGGTTGATGTCCTAAGTGTATAATGAATGTTAGGGCCTTGTTTGTATTTGAAACTTATTTTCATTCTGAATATTCCCAACAACAAGGCTTCAACCTTTGATGAGAGATGAGAGAAACTACAGAAAAAATGCCATTCTGATTGAACATTCTTGTAGACGTAGTTTTAAAATTCTCTTGGGTGCCCTGCTGAGTCTACTAGGATTTTCTGCTGAGTCTACTAGGATTTTCTTAGGCTGCGTTTTGACCCTCATCTGCCTTTTGAAATACTGTTGTAGACAAAGGTCTTGATTTTTCATTACCATGTTGGTTTAACTTGTGGGAGGCTTAGTCAATGATCAAAGAGTTACTCTAGTGTTATTTGGCTTTATCTTAGTTATTTGAGCCCTCATTGGATTTTAAACTGTAGGGAAGGCTGGGAAGCCCAGTGTTGGTCTCAATGAAGATTTGGATTGACCCAAGTGAGATTGGGCATTTGGGTCCACTTAGTCAAGTAAAAATGAGTGTGTACCTGTAAAGAGGTGTAATCTGCTTTCGTGGGATATTGTTAAGGGAGAGTAGCCAAATGGACTTAGGTTGGAAGACATGGAAATCAACCAACAAAAGTTAGATAGTTGTCATCGTAGTAAGAATCAACCCTCTAATATTCAGTCTCTCTATGGATCGGACGGACGGTTAGGATAAACCTATGGAAATTATTTTTGAGCCACAACCTATTTAGGCTTTGGCCCATCTAATGGATGGTTTGGATCATCATATGGTGCAGGCTATGTCGTGCTTCTTAATAAAGTGAGGAGTGCGATCATCAAAATACGGTAGTGGTTCCCTATCTTTACATGTCATTAGTTGATGAGGAAGTTGGTATAGAATTGGCTCTCTTCATGCTTGTGAGCGGTATGACTCTTATAACTGAGTTTACTGGCAATTGCATTGACAATCTGGAAAGAGTTCCAAGGTCTTATTTCCAAAACTATGATACGCGGGAATGCCACGATAAGTTTTCCCAGAGGATCTCGACATCAGAACTGAAAAGGTTGTGGGACTTCTTATCTAGCCATTTGTGTTCTTGTAAACCACTTCCTTGCTACCTCTACACCCACTGCATCCCTCATGAAGCAATCAAACTGAACTTTAATGGTTCTAATATATTGGGAATTTAAGATGAATAAATCTTTGACGCATTAATATCGGAGCCAAGTGTAGGATTCTTCAGGGGAGTTATCTGCCAAGTCTTTCTACCATCGTCTTGTGCCTTGTCCCGCATCTCCTGGAATTGCTAGAATTTGATACATTTCTGTTCCCCAGAGTTGACGTTTTTGGGTGGGCTGCCATTCAAGACCGTATTCAGATTGGGGACTTCTTAAGGGAAAGGAAGATGTTCATTATAGACCATTGTGCCCTTTGCATTGAAGATGGGGTAACTGTGAATTGTCTTTTTATCCATTGTAAGATGGCTAGGGAGGTATGGCACAACGTCTTGGAGATGGAATATCTTGGTTTTTCTCAACCATCTTTTTCAGGCGTTGGAGTGTTGGCAATTTTTCCCTGGGCAAAAGAAAGGTAAGATTTTCTGGTGCATGTTATTCCTAGCGGTAATTTGGGTTATGGAAAGAAAGAAACGCAAGAATCTTTAAGGGTCTTGTGGAAAGTGCCTCCTATTTATCTTCAACAGTGTTGGCGCTCTCAGCGTTTTAGGCTAAATCCCTTCCAAGCTTTAATTTTGTTTCCACTTTTGAGGTGTGGAGGGGTGTAAATGGATATTCGAAAATTCGATTACCGTCCGCATCCGAATCCGTTTAAAGTGAATATTATCCGGATCCGTTTCAAGCGGATATTATCCGAATCCGTTTATGAGATATCCGGCTCTTAGCGGATGCGAATCTGGTAAATGGTATATCCGATCCGTTTAACATCCGAATCCGAGAAGTAAATCCTTTTTATTTATTATTAATAATATCATTAATATTTATTTTTAGTAATAACACACTATCTTTTGTTTCTAAAAGAAATGTGAATTTTCCTCTTAGAAAAAAAAAAGTGTTTTGGGTAGGAAATGAAGTAATTTCTCATTTTAAGGGCATTCTTGGAGTTTGACATGGCTTCTGTATGAAGCAACAAATGTGGGTTGTAGGATGAAAGAGACAAATGGATGATGGTGATTGAAAGAAGATGTCATAGTTTCTAGAGAATTCTATAGCAAAAAGGCCATATTCATTGATGGTAAATGGACGGCTCATATCAAATTTTCAACTTAGAGTTATATAAAAACCCAAAATGCAATTAAAAGAAGGAACTTCTAAGGTTTGCAAGGAGAAGCAAGAGAGAGGAGAAAGGAGGAGGCTGAGACACCATCTTCGGCATTCCTTGGTACCTCTAACCCCACCAAAATCCACCGCCGCCCCTCTCAACCTTCTCACAGCCACCTCCATCACCGCCAGTCACCTCCATCTCTAACCCAATCGCCATCTCCATCCTCATTTCTCTTCATCTTCTACAATCAGCACTCATACTTCCCCTGTTCAAAATAGCCCAAACCCATTCCATCATGTACATAAAAAGAAAAAGAAAAAACCCAAAACCACTACCAACACCATCATCCATCCCCACCACCTCTCTCTCTCTCTCTCTCTCTGCCTTTGTTTTAAAAGGAAGAAGAGGATCTCATATATTTTATGGTTTGAGAGTTAATTTTGTGAAGAAAAGGTAGAGGTTTGGATTTAGGTTTTGGAAAATTTATTCGTGGAGTAAGACGGAGAAATAAAGTGCTGCAATAAAATGTTAAAATTTACCGGATAAACGGATACGGATAATATCCGAATTCGAAAAATATCCGACGGATACGAATTCGGTAATAGATATTAAATATCCATCAAATTCGAATCCGAATCAGAATTCGGATAGTGTATACGGTAATCGAATTCGAATATACCCATATCCGATTCGAATTCGATCTGTTTACACCTCTAGGAATGATTGGAGGGAACTGTGTTTCTATATTGAGAGCAAAATCCCCTTAATTCAAGTTTGGGAGCCTCCGGGGAGGGGTCTCCTCAAATTTAATTTTGATGGCCCTAGTCATGGAAATCTTGGCATGGCCGGTATTGGGGGAGGGGATGAGAAAGGTGTGGTGAGGTGGGCTTTTGCGGGTCCTATTGGATTTGCCGACTCTAACGAGGCGGAAGCTTGGGCGGTCCATCAAGGTGTTAAAATTCTAGTAGGGGAAGACTTCAATCGAGTGGTGGTGGAAGGTGATTCCTTGAGTGTGATTCGATGGTTATCTGGCACTCATATCCATCCTTGGCATTTTGCAGATTTCTTTAATGAGATAAAGGACATCATGAGTAATGCTAGCATCTCCTTCCATCACATTAGAAGAAAACCAACGGAATGGTGGATAATTTAGCTAGGAGAGGGGTACATTTGGAGTCTTTGGAACAATATGATTTTCTTCCTCCTTGACCTTTATGGTGTACTTTTTCTCTGTTTAGCCTTGTGTTCTTTCCTTCTGTATTTTTTCTCTTGTTTGTTTTTTACCATCTCAGTCTTTTTAATGAGTTATTTTACCTCTAAAAAAAATAAAAATAATCTTTCATGCATTATTAGGGACCATGATGAGTTAATTAAGGTGGCCCCCTTTGTTCTAGCCGGCTGAAATACTATCAAAATAGAGCTTATGGACTTAAATCAAGAAATTAAATTGCTTACCCTTTCGTTTGTGGGCCTTCTCATTGTAGAGGGTAACTCGAATGCCATCAAGTCGATACAATCTGAACTCTCCTTCCCTTGGATGGTACTCGATGTAATAGAAGAGTTGTTTGTCCTAATCGATAACTTCTAGAAATCTTTTTTTTTTATGTTGGGGGAAATGCTAATTCAGAGCTTGAGTAGCTAGACCTGGCATAACATGCCTTGGTTGTTATCAATCACTACCTGTTAGTCGATTAGGAGCATAACTCTTTGATCTTTTCCATTTTCTATGTTCTCCTTATTCCTCTCCATGACTAGCTGTTCTCTATCGATGTCTTGTTCTCTTTAGTTAAACTAAATTCATTTGTGCTCATTCAAACAAACAAAAAGTAATCTGATGTCAAAAAAAGGAAAAAAAGAGTAACCATTTAAAAAAAAGTATTCTTACAAACAAGGCAGATGTAAGAGTGATACTCCAGGGCATGAGGATCGTTGATAATAGTTCGCTGGACAGATTGATAGTTGAGGGAGATTCTCTTAACACCATTAGATGAATGGATGGTAGCAGGCCGTATCTGTAGAGATTCACAGATTTTGATTGTTGAGATATGTGACCGTGTGGAAGGTCACCCAATCCGGTTTCAGCACGTCGGTTGTTTGGCTAACAAACCAAGACATAAGAAATTTTCGAATTCCAGAATGAATGAATGGAAAAACTGGTTAAAACGGATCACACCTACCAAGAAAAAGTATTTTGTTTCGGTTCGATCTGTAGTCACATATGAAATAGCTGATGGTATCAATTTAGCAACGCTTTTTCCCCGACCGGACCATACCATATAATTAAAGTTAAAAGAAAAGAATCAATTTGCTCTTAGGAATCATGAAATCCCGTAAATTATTGTTCTGGTGTATTATGGAAATTAGCGAGGCGGAATGTTTAGCTAGGGATGGAGTGAATTGGGCATCCTTGGAGATATTTGATTGCATTCCTATGTGTTTTGCCTTTTCTTTGCCTTCTTTCTTTGTATTTTCCCTCTCTTATTCTCTTGGGGCCTGTTCAGTTGCGTGCAGAAAACGGAAAGGAAAAGGAAATGACATGGCAGAAGAAAACGGAAAGGAAAAGAAACTGCTAAGAAAACAGTAAAAGTGCGCATTCAGTTGCCAGGAAACGGAAAAGAAACAGTAAAGAAACAACAGGAATGTGCATTCAGTTGCCAGGGAAACGGAAAAGAAATATCACAGAATATGTTCTTTACCACATAGGATTCCATTTTAGGTGGAAATGTTAAAAGAAGTGGTGGAAATATCATTTTCTATGAGAAATTATACGGAGTTAATTTGTATTTTTTCAGGTAAAAATATGGGCAAGCAAACATTAATAATTAAGAAATCAAGGTACTTATTAGGAACAAAAAGGCCATGTTTGGAAACGTTGAAAAAAAATTCCATGGAATATTTGTGGGGTTAGTTGTGAGAAGGGCCGGAGAGGGAGAAACTTGAGAAGGTGGGTTGAGGGTAGCATGAAAAGCTGTTAAAATCAGGAAAATAAAGGGCCAATTTTATACATGTATTCTTCTTTCACCAATTTTTAGGGATTTCTTATGCTCTCTTCACTCCTGCCTTATCCTCCGAATATTCCATGGAATACTTCTTCATGGTTGCCAAACATGGTCGAAGTGTAATAACACGCTTAAAACAAATGAAGGATGGAGTGGACCCTAGTATCATATAAAGCATAATGAACATGATCAAGCATAATGAAGGCACTTTGTAGGCTTAGGGCTCCAAATGTGACACATCAAAGGAAATTAAGTACAAATCAGATTTTGTGGGCTTGGAGTAACCACACAAAACATACACAAATCACACACAGTACAAATCATTGACAATACATAGTTATACTAAAAATGAGGACACCAACCACCTGCAAAACAAGTCAGATTTTAAGCCAAGCCATTTCTCTTCCCCAGCACAAAAACTACAAAAACTGACCCCAAACCCCCTTTCATCTTATTCCCCAACCCAGAGAGAGAGAGAGAGAGAGATGGCCAAAAAAATTGAAATTAACAAACCCTAAAGCCCAGAAACCCTAAATCAACAAACCTTAACACCTAAATCAGCAATACTTTTAAATCAAAATCATATATATTGCAAAAAGAATATCAAGAACAACAACAAGAACAAGAAAAAAAGTTAGATTTTTTTTTCAAAAAATACCGAAGAGGGAAGAAGCCAAAAAAAGCAAAAATCCTAGCAGATAGATCCAAGCCAAAAAACCTAGATCTAAGCATAAGAAAATAGAGATCCAAGCCACAAAAAAAATAAAGATCCAAGCCCCAATCCAAGCATAAGATCCTAGGTCCAAGAAGAAATCCAAAAAAACAATGGAAAAGAGGGGAAAAGGAGAAATCAACGAGCCTTACCTGATGAGAGAGGAGCGGTAGGAGTGGATCTCGTAGCCGAGGGGAGGAGTTGATCTCGTAGCGAGGAAGGAGATGACGACAAGGCTCGCGGAGGAAGGAGATGACGACAAGGGTTTCATTGTTTTTCTTTTTAGACGTGAAGCCTTATCTCATAAAGACGTGATTTTGGGACGGGGGGAAAATAAAGACGTGATTTAGGGAAAATAACTCAAATCCGAGTCTTTTTGATGGATTTTGGGATGCGGAAACGGTGTTGACACGTAGGATTTCACGGAATCCACATATGATAAAAAATTTCCATGAGCTTTCCTTATCCCGACAACAAAACGGCCTTTTAAGCGGGTTTCCATGGAAAAGGCACCCATTTTCCGTTTCTTTTTAATACAGATTTTACCATTTCAACAAATAAAGTAATATAAAACCCCACATTCACATAACCTATGAAGATTCCAGTTAAGACTAATAGGTTATTGGAGCATTTGGGTAATGGCCTACTTATAGTATGACCTACTAAGTACTACATATGTTTGATGAAGATTAGGGTGCATTACCAAATTTTAGGGGCACCAGTGGGTCAAATACGGACATTGGTGTTGTCTAGGAATAAATGGGACCAAGCCAGTTAAATTTTTGGTCCGAATCTCTGCAGGCTACCTATTGATACGTCTACCAACTTGGACTGTTATCCCTTCCCACTTTGTTGGTTGGATTTTGCTCAATTGAGTAATGATTTCAGCGAAGTTTGTTCTGAAATACACATGGTGAATTTGTGAATCGTATTGCCTTTCATGGCATATTATCTTACCAAATGTTGAGAAAGGGATAGAGAGAGAGAGTGTGTGTGTGAAAGGAGTTCTCAAAATTACGTTTAGTTTTGACTTTTGAGTCCAATAATCAGTTTTGGACATAATCGGTTCTCAAAATCCCAAACAGACAGAGCCTGAATAATCGGTGCGGCGATCTAGAACTCGGCCAAGATAATATAGAGGATCATAAAGCAGTCAATAAGTAAATTGAAGGGAGTCATGTCATTTTTGTGTGTTGGAAGTAAAGATTTTGAAATTAAATATTTTCTCATTGATGGGAATCTACTGAAGAGATTATTCAAACGATGTGCAAGACTGGTTATCACCACAGGTCTCTTAACAGTAAGATAAATTTTTAATGTTCTTCTCTTATATAGCCATGAAAAAAAAAAATGATCTTCTCTTATATGATTGTCTTGAAATAGATGTTCAACAAATGCATGAGATCGAGATAAGTTCGATGGATGGGGGATGGGGAGTTACTAGAAGCCCCCCAATTTGGGCGTGTAATTCCAAGCTCACGACTGAGGCTCTGTTTGTTTTGAGAATTTGAGAACTGATTGTGAGTCCCAAACTGATTATTGGACTCAAAATTAACTCGCAATCAGTTCAAGCCCAACCATGAAGATCCCTTACTTCCAAAGTTAACTCAGGCCTTATTACTACCTTGGATTTAATGTCTTGGATAAGTCTTAGGTTTTGAATTAATATACAAGCCCCACACGTTTAGGTTGACAGAGTCTATGAATAAGGCATAATTAATGCATAACACCTTCCAATTTCCTAACCGAACTATGAATGCGCCCACACATGTAGACTGGTGAGTACATAGGTCATTTTCATGTCCTAGGGCATTACTCAGGTGGTGAAAACTATTAGTTTAATACTATAATTTCAATGAATTTATTCCATGAATTTGTCTGAATTTTCTCTTCATTTATTCCAGTTGGAGACGAGTTTAGGACAGTCCCTACCTCTTCGAAAAATATCTTGAATGATGAATGAACTTCTATAAAGTTTAACTGCCTCACTATTCTTTCATTGTTTTAGGCAGCCATGTAGCTCCAAAGTTCAGATTGCTATGAATGTTAATTGAAGTGAGAATGGAATTTGAAACATATATTAAATTAGATCATACAAGAACTAGGGGTGCTGCCTTGAGATGTGATGCTTTGGGTATTCCGAGTATTCGGTGTAAGTGACTTTTAAGTGTAAATTTAGGTTTTGAACGAAAGTGGAATGTCCCCTTCTTGTATTTCCTTTTTTTATTAATAAAAATTTAAGGTGCTAGGTTTGGCTGCTGGACTGGAGCACATGCTCGACTAGGAGAAGGAGAATTGAGGGGTATGAATGAAGAGATGGTGGTAGCTCTATTTTGAGTAAAGTTTTCTTTTTCCTTTTTCAGCCACTTCTCACCCTATCCTCACTCAGTCACTCATGCCCTCTTAATTCTCTCCCTTTTTCACCATCATGGTCCCTCCCCATCACTTGATAAATTAATATTTAATGGGAAAAGCTTTCATGGCTGCCTAACATGGCCTTAGGACATGTTGGCTCATCATGAAAAAAAATTCCATGGAACTTTAGTGGGGCCAGTTTAGAGAGAGAGAGAGAGATCCCTGTAAAACAGGGGGAAAACAAATGCGAAGCAGGGATTTCTTTTCACTGTTTTTAGGGATTAGCCAAGCTCTCTCGCTCAAATGCGAAGTGGGGATTTCTTTTCACTGATTTTAGAGATTTGCCAAGCTCTCTCGCTCTCTCCCTCACCAGTCTTCTCAGCTATTCTTTCACGAGAGAGCCGACAAATATTCTATGGAATAATTTTTCACGGTTGCAAAACATACCCTTAGGCCACGTTTGGCTGCGAGGAATTTGTTTTCATGATAAATCGGACATCTTCAAATGTTAAGTCCCTGAAAATAGGCAACCAAATCCCGGAAACGACCGTCTTCATGATGAGAAGTTGCTAAAAATCCAGAAAATGTTGATCCGGTTTTGAGCAGAGTTTTTTGTTTTCAATTTTTATCAACTTCACATCATGGAAATAGGCGTTTCTGGGATCTTGTTTCCTTATTTTCAGGGTCTTCACACTTGAAGATGCCCGATTTATCATGAAAACAAATTCCTGACAGCCAAATGTGTCCTTAGTATTTTTCTATATTTTTCCATTGTTTTTCTAATGAGTAAGAATTTGTGGTCAAAGTATGTATTCTTGGATTTCAGGTGGACCGCATTTAGGTGCAGCGTGTGTATTAGTAGACCGAAATGCATGAGTATAGAAATGTCAAAACACGAAATGGTAGATTAGGCATTTATGAAAAATGAAGGGTATTTTCAGAAGATGATGTGTGAGGAAATTTAAATTTCAAATTTCTTTTGAACCGTTGGGTATTCAAATTTTAAAGTTAGTTTCAATTCACGGAGGTTAGTTTTTAGTTCTAAAGCTCAATTCAAACTAATTATAAGTAGAGATGATGATAATAATTAAAAGGAGAACGTGACATCAAGTGTATTTTCCTTTTTCTGCTGAATCTTTCCTCCAACTCATGAAATCTTCTCCTAACTAAAATTTGAACGTTATCAATTGTTAAAAGTCTGTACTTGTTGGATTTTTTCTGCTTAAAATTTTATTACTCTTCTATTGTATATTAACCCAGTACAAGACTGAGTTAAACATACAATGGAAGTTGGAAAACCTGCTTGGTCTGACTCAAGACTAGCCAGAGTTAACCCCGAGTTAACCCAGTCATGGTAGGGGTGAAACTCGGATCTATTTTTGGGAATTTGGGTTGAGCTTCTACTCTAAAATCGGGTAAGGATGGGCCGGGTTCAGGTCCCGACCAGACCCAAGTCGCACCCCTAGCTGAAATCCTTGGATTCTCTCTTCATTGGCTATCCTGCTTTGGATAAGCTTATGTTGAAATCATCTTGTCCAGTATTCGCCAATTTATTTCTATCCAATATCAAAGGTTGACACAAATAAAGGATAGTAAATCTATCCAAGGATAAAATAAACAACTAGACCAATTTTCAAGCTATGACTCAGTAGTTTTTTTTTTTAATTTTATAAATCTGAAGTATTCAATTACTAAGGTACCCCACTCGTCCAATAGGCCACACCATCAAACAATGCTGAGCGGACCCAAATGGTCCATGATGAATAAATATCCCATCACAAGAAATTCCTGCAAGTCCAGTTAAGATTGATCTCAAAGAAGCAAAACCAAAGGATATCCTCCATTAAATTCAATAACCTATAATTAGCAAGAAATCATTATGATCCAACAAACACTAGATTATTGATTCTCTAAGATGCATTAACCACATATAATGCAAGAAAACTTCCACTTATGACAAATGTGATGACAAGATTACATGTGAAGGTAATGAGATTGGAGACAGTTCAGTAATCTTTTCAAAACATGTAGATTACAGGGTTCACGATGCAAGTAACTAACCTTTTCAAAAGATTTCAGAGTTCTGTGAAGGGAATAATAGAGAGCAGGAACAGAGGGGTTCAACATTCCAACTTTAGAATTTTTCTGTCAGCTACTCTCAAAAATATTTATTCCTTTTTTGAAACCTTTCCCAAACTGAGAAGAATGATCACTAGGAACCCAACACAACAATGCAAGAAATAAAAGGTAGACTATGCAATGGAGATGATATATAAGTGATAAACTGGAGTTTAAATATAAATCCCATAATTTTTCTTATGTCAATGAAGAGATTCCCCTCCAAAGTCAAGTGTGCTTAAAAGTAAGAAAAGACCCAAAAAAGGAGCAACGCAGAGGCAAAAGGGTAGCCATTTGCCAAGGCATCAGCTTTTCAGCTGAAAACGAAAAGAAAAATATAACAGGAAAAAAGAAAAGGTGAAGGCAAAATGGAGAGCATGATTAAAGAAGACATATAAGTAAATTCATAATCATAGATAGCCAAGAACCATAAGCCAAAATGGCCCATCCTGGCCAGGCTCAAGATCCTTTGTGCAACCCACAGATTGCTTCACAAACCATACATGAAAAAAAAGGAAAAACAAAACAGAAAGAAATAAATAAAATCAAGAAAAAACCCAGAGTAAATGTTTTTATGTTGGTAGATAGAACTCAACCTTGTTTCATCACCCCAGTCCCTTGCTTTTGTTCTGATGTCAATGTTGTTGATGTAGTTGTTTTTTCTCCGTCCAAACCTTATTAGGAAGGGATGGAGGAATTTACAAGAGTTGAGCCAGGGAGATCATCAC
>NW_027519603.1:0-24358 GCF_043159265.1 Tasmannia lanceolata
CCATCACTGGTGGTAGAGGCAACAACAACAACAACGGCAGAGACGAGAAGTGGCCAGTGTGTTTCGAGCGGGCGAACTATCGGAACTTCCATCCATTTCGTGGCCGCGGTCGGTGTTGCTCGAGAGGCAGACTCCGTCGGATGGCATTGCTTTTTGCTCAGGGGAGGCTCAGTTTTTCACGCAAAAATTGATGGATTCCACTTATGCAAAAGTGTGTATGTGCTTTCAACTTTCGGCTCTCGGAACTCCCGAGACTGTTGGCCAAAGGAAACTGTTTTTGCCTCCCAGGTGAGTCAGCCAGTGTTGTCGGACAGATCACCTGGCGCGAGGAGAGGCAAAAACAACACAATCGACTTTCCTCCCCTCCCCCCGAGACGCCGGCTGACTGCTTTGGGGCTCAAGTCCTCGCCTAAGCCGAAAACAAGTTGTAGTCTTGCGGTCATCTTAACACATAGCGAACGGTTTTTCTTCCCTCGAAGCCCTCGAGACTTCGCCGAGACCGACTTGTGGTTCCACTGGCCCGCTAATACTTCTTCAAGTCGCATGACCGCCCATCATGTGCAAGTAGCGGTGGTTGCTCGGGTGGTTGGCGGCGGCGGTGGTAAGAGTATGTGTGTTTAATCTAGTTAACGGATGTGCTCGAATCAAGATATGAATTTGGAATTTTCGAAAGCAACGGCGACGGTCTATTTCCAGATATTATTGGCCTATTAAAAGGAGAACTTGAAACACAGCAACCTGTTGACCGCATGACCATCAGTTATGCGAGCTCAAGTTCTCGAGAAGAGAGAGACAGAGGCACAGATTCAAACTCGTACTTTTAAAAAGGATACACACCAAATATATCGTTTAATGAGTATTGGGATCTTGATCTTGACCGTGATGAAGCTTTTTCTCTCACTGCCTCCTCCACTTGTGAGTATCTATTGGGTATCAATTTTGTCCGCCGCCATGTGCTCGGTGAATTGCTCGCCCAGTTCCTGGATCACCTCGACCAACTTCTCATGTCGAGAGTCGAAATCTAATTTTGTATCAATGTCCACTCGGTTGAGTGTCTCTATGATCCAGGCCGTTGTCGGATGTCTAAGATGGGGTTTTTAATCGGCAGTTAGTGGGCTGAATTGGCTACGCTGAGATCTTGATTGAATTTCTCGCTGGTTCGTTGCCATATGATTCAGGTAGGGAATATAGTCGACAAGTATTTTCGTTGGGTCCAAACGAGCCGAACTGTTTGCAACCAATAATTGATTGTGCAACTTTCTAATAGGCTTCTGTGATCCTCAACCAACTTGAACAAGCTCAGCGAGGCCGGGCTTGTTGAAACTGTAAAGCTCTCCGTTTACTTGTAATAGTATCAATACTAGTCTTCACCTAATCGCATACCATCCGGTGTGTGTACCCTTTATGACTGGGTTTGGTTAGACGAGATTGATCCCTCATACAGAGAATAGACCCGTCGACTCGATGGCAAGTGGCTCTGGATTGTATCTAATTGATTGTGTAATTCATAGAACTGTGACGATTGTAAAGAGTCAATCGATATGGTGTCCACTGTGGATAGATTTTCCATAAAGTTGGCGGCCTTCTCAAGTTTGAGTCGTGGCAGAATTTGTAATAATGCTGGTGCAGCCAGGCAATCAGTTCTTGCCCTCAACATCGAGCATATCGACCAAGTACTCAGTACCATTTTCTGGTGGATATGGCCGATCAATAGGTCGGTGTCTTGGCTGATCTTCGATGGGGTACAACCTTTTTTGGTACAATATTTTGCCTAGCACATGGAACCAACCCAAACTTTTTGTTGTATCTCGCATCAAACTTGGATTCAGTTCAAATCTCCTTGCTCTTTCGTGGCTAACTTTTGTCTCTTGCTCAATGGTAGCTGGAATATCGGCAGATTTCCAAAACGCCTATCGTTGTTCTCAATAATATAGCTATTACTTTGTTGATTTATTGCACAATAACTGTAATGAGTTCAAACAAGCCCTAATGTCGCCGTCACTATCAATCGCTATAGCCTCAATGGTTTCCTTGTCTACGACAAACTCGTACGAGGCTTTCATGACACTTTCGATGAGTTTCTTCATGTTTGTCTTGATAATTGGGTTAAATTTAAACACTTGCATCCGAGGGATGCTTTCAATTTGTTTGGTATTGACAGGGTATCGCCTTTCGCATTCGAGTGTCTCAAATACAATTGCAACTCGGCGTATATTTTTCGTTGCCAAATCTTTGATTATTTTGATCAATCTGAGTATTGTTTGCACCAGTACGCGTTGAAATCTTGCAAATGTCAATGAAGATTCAATGTGAACTAATAAACTCCACTATTTGGTGGTGGTCTCTTGGAGATGCTGGGAAGTGGCGAAGTGAAATCATCATCACTATCAAACTCATCATCGTCTTGAGCTAAGTTTGTGTTGCTTGGATATAAGGGATTGTAACATAGCACTGTTGATGACGAAGTGTTCAAATCGCTTGGCCTTCTTTCGTTCCAAGAAATGGGCCTGATTTGAATCATTTGTCAAATCGTAGCCAAATGTTTGTGAGATATCATAATTGATTGCAGTTGTGTCATAAGTTCTCACTGTATTCTCTGATCGGAATCTTCAGCTCAGTGGAAATCCATTTCAATACAGACGTTTTGCCACATCCTGTTGGCCCTTGGATAATAACAAATGGCATTTTGACCTGTACTCAACGCGTGAGGCTTGTACGAAATGATCGCTAAACCAACTGTAAACTTCGGTGAGTTTTTTCTTCTGTATCACTAATTCTAATTGATCTCTCTTCAGGCAAACATTGGCGTCCATTGCTAAAGAGGAAAACCATGTGAGATTCTAACAGGCCTATTCGGTCATCTCTTGACGATAATAATATTTTTTGTATAACTCGCTCTCTCTCTCTCGTGGGGAATTCAACAAAACTCGCGCAAAATTGGCGAATTTCTTGCAAGCGACGAACGCGCTACGTCCAAGATGCAACAACATGTTGCTTGAGAAACAAGGGGGAAAGAACAACACGAGGAACTGGACGCAGCGCGTGCCCCCTCACCTATGGGCCCTAGGCTACGGCGTGGAAAAATTCGATTTCTCTTGATGTCAAAAAGTCGAAACTAATTTTGGGGGCGGGGGAGGACACGAGACGTGGTATGAGTTGTTTGCACAGAAAGATCAACATAATTAATCAAAACTTTAATATATTATAGATTATATCAATGTTATAATTATTCATACTTGTGGTCACCTCAAAGCTTCCATATCCATTGCTCGACTACCCATTAACCCATCAATTATCCAACAACATAATTCGAGTCAATCGACGGAAGACAAACCTTCCGTCGTGCGCATGGGTCCTCATACAATGGTTGACATCGAGTCTGATTTACACTTGATTGCGAAATTATTATGCTTCCCTAGTGATATTATTGTTGTAACCATATCTGGTTAAATTTAGTATATTATGCTACTAGATACTCCAGCAATATACCATTTCAAAAAATTGCTCACGATATTTGATGATTTGTGTCTACGTGAATTGATCGCTTGCTTATTGGATTAATTCAAAGCGATAGCGGCGATAACGATAAGTTGTTACTAGATGATAATAATATCTATTATTCTGTAACGGGTGCAACAATATACACATGAATAAATAGGGCCAATAACATTGCAAGAAAACAGAATAATATCAATAAGAGTCCGCAAACTTGGCGTCACTACAATTTGATAGCAAACGTTGAATTAATTTACCAAGTGTTGAGATGAATCTCGTCCGCACTGTCTTAATAGAGTTGGTAATTTAACCTGCGAATTGTGTGCCTTCGTGGTGTTGTTGTTGCCAATTATTATGATTGTTATTGTGATGATTATGACTAGATGATGTTTGACCTTTAACGTTCAAGCTAGAGGAAGGTTGCAAATCAACGCGATGGATTTCTTGTTGCTTGCTTGATTGGCACTGGGTGATATAGTTGATGACGACGATGACGAGGATTGCAATTGCTTGTGCAGCCGGCAAGGTGACACTGAGGATTTCGCTGACGCCAATTTGCTCCCCGGAAGCTGGCGAAGAAACCAAACTTACGAGAGCCGTCCTACGAACCCGAAAATGGTGGACTTTATCTGCCGACAAGTGATTGATGCGACAACTCATGGCGCAACCTCGATGAACTATCTTTGGTGCCACCAGCGAATTGTCTTCCAAGTTCTTGACACACGAGGTTTCAACCACAAAATGATCCAGCAACTGGTGGTGATGACCCTTACCCGACGGGAGCGGCTGAATACCGCACCTCTCGGCCACCGACGAATTGTAGGACCAACGAAGGTGCACTGAGCTCGGAGTTGCTGATGTGCAGTTGAAGATTCAACAATTTGATATGAGACATGGCACTTGGCTTGATTTGATGGTGTTGCTCACTCTTGGCACTGGAACCTCGGCGCTTGGTGTTGGGTTTGTTGTTCGCGCTATTGTTCTGCTTGTTCAGTGTATCAAAACTCGCTTTGGTTACATTCTGAGAGCTGGACTTGCTTCTAGCTGCCTCTAGCGATTGGATGTTATCTTCAGAGTAACTCGTCCTCATGGCTGTTGGTCGGTTGATGGACTGTTAACCGTTCGTTTGAGTCAACTTGATGGCCGGTGATGTTGAAGATGCATCTTGAATTACCTCTAGAACCTCATCATCGTCATTAGTCTTACCATCGAGCCTGGCTTTGGCGTCATCATTATCATCAGGTAGGTCAACTTGTTCGCCTTCAGTTGCTGCTTGCTAGCTAATTTGGGTGAACTTGCCGGCGTCAATGCCGACGTCTTGCCGTTCTTACCACGAGCTTTAGATTCACTCAGTTGTGACAGGTTACCACTGGATGACCTAATGCTTGTTGATCCACTGTTATTGCTATTGCTTGTTGAAACATTACTATCGCGTGTTGGCTTGTTTCTTGTTGGTCTCTCGATTGATTGATCACAGTTTGTGTTCTTGTCATTTGAACTTGTCGCTGTTGCTGGTGGAGCTGGTGTGAGCTTACTGTTACTTTCGGCCGAGGGATGCTGGACTCGAGTGACTATCCAAATCGCGACTTGAACTCGAATCATCGTTGCCGATTGAATCTAAATGATCATTAGAATCACCTAAAGAGGATTCTCGTTTCACGCGAGTTTGCGGTTGCTGCTGAGACTTCAAGTCCTTGTTGGGTGTAGCAAACGATGATAAATTCTCCTTGTCGGGATGAGATTCAGGTGGCGACAACGACGATGCGGCATCGTTGCTGATATTCTTCTTAAGGTTTGGCGCCGGTGACGGACTCGAAGTTATCTTTTGTTGCTTCGATTTGGAGTCGCCGGCCTGCTGCCTATGAGCCTGATTTTGGTGCTTCTTCTGCTTGCCCCTACTTGACCTTGGCTCCTCACCTTTGACACTTGTTGGGGTGTCACTGATGCTAGTAGGTCGAGGCCCGTCACTTACATCCCTCACATTGGCACTGGTCTTCCTAAATCGGTTATCTCCCTGAGGCGAGGCGAATTTCCTGGCGCATTGTTATTATCGTTTGTTACGTTGCTGATATGTTGTTGCTGTTGATCATTGGCGGTGGTGGTGGTTGTTGTTGAGAGCCCAGCATGATTTTGGTGGTTGTTGTTGTTGTTATGTTGGTGAGATTGTTGGTGTTTGGAAATGTGCAAGTTACTATCATAGTGTTGTTGTTGATTGCTAATGTCGTTTCGTGTGTTTTCCAAAACGTTGCCACTTAGTGTCTGATTACCGTGATTACCATGATGCTGATTGTGAGCCGATGATTGCGCCATTGCTTGTGACAAGTTAGTCTTCGCTAGCCTATTGGTGTTGTGTGCTCTAATAGGCGATACTGAAGCGTGTTGTGATTGCATTTTCGCTGGTGTCAACAAGTGATTGCTGTTACTGTTTGTTAATTCAGAATTAATTGATGGATGCCTAGAGTTCTTATTGCTAATGTCACTATTATTGATTGATTGCTGTCTCTTGTTTTCGTTGTGATGTTGCTGTGATCTAATGGCACCACTTCCGCTGTTGTTATAACTATTGTTTAAAGCGTAATTATTAACTTGATAATGTTGTTGGTGTTGCTTATGATGATTATGTGCATCTCTTCCAATTCGTTGTGATTGCTGATACTTGTTGCTTTGTGCGTAATTCTCACTACTGTCAACTCCAAGTGATATGGATTGTGATGATGTTGGTTGTGAACTAATGGTGGTTGTTGTTGCTGCTGTTGCTGCTTTGGGCCACCTTGAGGATACGACCGCGGCCAAAGTGGTGGTTGGCACATGATTCCCATAGTTGGGATAAGCTGCTGGCGAGTGATAGGCTCCATCGCCGTACTGACTCATGACTGTGGGTCCCACGTTAGCCTGCGTCTTGAAGCCATCGCCGGGTTGTTGGTAGCCCGACGGAGCTTGGCTGCCCCCGTGGTGCTGGTGATGGTGCTTGACTCCCGCGGCGACCACGTTGTTGTACGACTGGTGGCTGTTGTAGTTGTAGGCCCCATTTTGTGCCCTGTCGGCAGTCTGGATGTTGTTACGGTGCTGCTTGTAGCCTCCGCCTCCACCGGCGCCGCCTCGACCGCCCTTGCCGTGAGCTTTGCCGCCCCCGCCCGCTTGGAGCGCCAAGTGGCTCGGGATGACCGACCCGTCGGCGGCGAGCGGCAGTGACCCCATCAAACCACCTTGGGGTCCCATCATCGGACCGATCGCAATGGGCGCTTGCTGGGCTGGCGAGGCAGCCGGAAGTTGCTGGTGGTGGTGGTGACTAGCGACGAGTGCCGCTTGTGGTGGCTGTTGTTGTTGCTGTGGTGGTGGTGGTGGTGGTGGCATACCTGCCATCGATGGAATGGCACTCGTTGGGACCATCCCGTAAGGTGGGATTATGCCGCCAACACTTGAGGTTGTGGCCGACCTACTGGAACCCCGAGAGCCATCAAGTGAGGCAGTTAACTGATCAACGTGGGGTAGCAACATGATGTCCGGAGGCGGTACTTGGTGCGGCTGGGGCTGTTGTGATTGCTGGCCACCCGAGTTCAGCTCAGATTGTGGGTCGCAATAACAACAACAACAACTACAGGAAGGATAACCATACATTTGACCATCAACAACAGAGGTTAACATTTGCGGTCGCTGGCGGCGCCTTGCTGGAGCATCAATTGCTGGTGCTGGTCCATTTCGGTGCTTGAATTTGGAGTTTGTTGCGCAATTAGTGTTTGGTGACTTGGCGACGATGAGGCTGTTTGCTTATACATTGTTGTGTCTGGTATGAGAATAGCTGAAGTCGTTCGCTCATTGTCATCTGGTGGTGGCGGTGGCGGCAGCGATGACGACACGCCACTCGATGAATTATCTTTACCTGGCGGCGAAGCTTGTTTCGTTGTTGCTACTTGTGGTGATAAGGATGAAGATGGTGGTGGTGATGTTGAAGATGATGCTGATGATATGGAATGATTTGGATAACTATTTTCATTATGCGTTTCGTTATTATGGTGATTGTTGGCCGTCGCACTGGCGCTCTGATCACTTGTAGATTTGTTATCTTGTCGTTGGTCGTGATAGTTGCTAAAACTCTTGATTGATTTGTCAGATTCTTCATGATTATGCGGTTTGGCTTGTTTGTCGTTGCTGGTCGATTCTGTCTTCATGGGGTCTGGTGCGTAGGTAGAATCCAACACAACTTGACCCACAATGGGCTTAATAACATCTCTAGACGTGTCTTCACCTGGAGCTCCTGCTGCTGTGTTATCGTACGACGACGACGAAACAACAATCGGACAACCACCGTAATTGGCGTAATAACCGGCGGCATTTCCGCTGCCCCACAGGCTCATTGCTGCCTGTGGTCCCATTCAAGTCCCCGGAAGGAGGGGCTGGCATTGGCGGCGGCGGTGGCAGCGCTGCTGCCGGCGGAGATGGAGCCGCCTGAACTGGTGATAATCGTCGGCGGTGGAATGCCCTTGGTGATATTATTATTGTTTGTCGTGTTAATCAATTCACCATTCGAGCCAATACGAAATGAGCCTTGTGGCAGATCAATGATTGTGGAATTAAGTCGGGAATTATCCTCATTGCTGTTGTTGTTGTTATTGGTGGAGGTTGTGCTGCTGCTGTTGGTGGTTGTGTTGGTGGTTGCGTTTGTGGTGCTCGGGTCCATGACGGACAGGATGATGTGCTTCAGAGCGCCGGTTTCGTCGGCTATCTGGTGAATCATATGGCCGGGCGGCGCTTGAACGGGTATAGGAACTGGTGGGTTCTGGTGCTCTGATATCATGGTGATGGTCGCGGGGCCGGAGATTATTTGCTCCTGGCCCTCGAACAACTGCAGCGACACGCACTCGCCCGTGTTGACGTGCAGGTCAACGTAATAAGGAGGCCCATTAGTCTGTTGTTGTTGTTTGGCTTACTGCAGCTTGTTGTTGCTGTCTATTGTGCTGGCCGCCACCAGCACGACTTGGTGGTGGTGGTGGTAGTGCCGTCGGCGCGGTTGTTGCTGTTGCGGCTGTGGTAGCCATTGCAAGGAGCTACGCGAGACCACAACCCGAGTGGAGACAACGGCGTTGCTGTTGGCTTTGATGTTTTGACGTTTCGATGCTTCGTCGTCTTGAGGGATAATAGTGGCTGGTGCTGATAAGAATGCAACGAGAGGGGCGGCGACAATATCGTCTCCTAGTTGCAATGATTCATAAGTGGGAATTGTTGTCGGCGATGCAACTGGTCTTATCCTTTGCGGAATGGTATTAATAGTGTCTCTGTGCTGTATTGCAACTATTATTGCGTGAGGTTGCGTGTGTCATGTGCAGGAGAATTAACAGTCGGGTGGGGAGAATTAGGATGATTGATTTGGTCTCTTGGTCGTCTTGATGGAGATTATGAAGATGGTGGTGGCGATAATAACTCTCGACGTGAACGGTGATGGGGAATCAACGCTGGGCGATGTGATAATAATTTAGTGTGTGCAAAGAGGAGGAATTGCAGTTTAGATTGTGCTTGTTGTGATTGTAAATGTAATTGTAACGATGATGGAAACAACAACACCAAGCAACAGGTGACATTTCATTTCATTTCATCTCCTCGCAACATCAACACACAGACACAGACACACACACACACACACACTCGCTCGCTCGCTCACTCACTCACACAGTCGAATGCGAGAGAGAGAGAAAATTAAAAAGAATTTCTCTTTCTCTCAATATTCGCTCACATTCGTTCGTAGGTTCGTTCAGTCGTTCGCTCAAATATTCGCTCAAATCTCTGTGTATTGCCTCAGTGAAGCGGCGGCGGCGGCGGCAGCGCAAATTGGGGACAACACAGTCTGGCAGTAGCTCGATAAGCGCAACAGCTAACCTGTGCTCACTATGGAAGAGAGACACAGATAGCTAACAGATCGCAACAGCGCCAGCAGCAGCAACAACAACAGTTTGAGTTTCAAAGTCTCGCTTGCCGCTGTCATCATTGGACTTTTCTCCCCATCCACTGCTGTTATGAGTTGCGGTACACAACTACTACGACTTTGCAACTGCGACCGCCACTACCGATACGGCGGCGCAACCACCGCAACGGCAACCACCAAGCGCCGGCCACTGCAGGGCTCAGTGCGGCGGCGGCGGCGGCGGCTCACCTCCGCTCGCTGGCTGGCTATGCGCGGCGTTCCCACACACAAAGTCTCTCTCCCTCAGCCAGCCAGCGAGCGTATGTTTGTGGGCCACGTCATCAGCGTTCAAGTCGAACTGGAGGCAGCTCGCCGGCCCACAACAACAAGTGACCGAACGACTAGGCCGACCCACAATGAATGTGTGCAGCCGCCGCCGCTGCCGCCGAGATTCTGCACCACTGCACAAGCTAAATAAAAGCCAATGCCAAGCTAGCCCAGAAACAACCACCAAGTGGCGGCCAGAGGCAAGAGCGGCACAGAAGCGCCGAGGCAAATTGCGCCATCCATTAGCCTAAACAAGTGAGGCAGCTCCGCCGGCCGCCATCTAGCCGGCGAAGTCTGCCAACTGCAGCCGAACTGGTAGCCACTTTTCCTCTCTTCAAGTCCGACAGTAGAAGTTCGGCTGCTGAGGCTAAGGCTGATGCTGATGCTTCTCCCAGTTGGATAGCCCCAATGTGTGACTCCCAGTGGCGACGCCTCATTTTTGAGCCAGAATTCCCTTTCATGGCTGAATCCATGGCAAGTTTTCGCGTCCAAATCTCTCTCGCGGAGTCGGCCGGCCGGCCGGCCAAAGTTGCCACAGTTTCCTAACAACAATTGCGATCACAAGCTTCTATGTATTGCAGCCACCGAGGAGGTTCGCTCGGCCGCCTGCCTCCAGCAACCGTTAAAATAAACACAGGAGCCTACGCCTTTGCGACTGGCTGGAAACTCAGATGCTGATGTTGATGCTGATGCCGACGTAATGAAGACACTTACCTGTGCGCCTCTGCGCCTACTATTGTTGCTACTGGTGGTTCTACTGCTGACTGGTCTAGTCTTGGCTTCTTATCATTCGGTTTCCTGCTGGCGGCTGCTATTTGGTTCACTGGCATCGGGCAGACGTTTGTTGGTCCCACTTTCAAGGCCGGCGTGTGCGCCCACGAAAACAACATATTGCCTCTCCCCTCTCACTTGCTTGTCCATCTTATCGTGCGTCTCCCGGCCGACACTGGTGCTCGATAAACGCTGATCACTGGGTGCCGAGAGTGTGGTCTTGGCGCAACTCACCGAGGTACTGGCGCCCAGAATCTGGCCCGCAAGCTCGTGCAACTCGCGCGCGAATGTGGGCGCCGCTGGCCAGTACGCGAACACTAGCTCGCCAACAAACGACAACAACAACAACAACGACGGCGGCGGCTCAACAACGACAATGCGCGAACTCGAGCGCTATTACGTAAGCCCCACACGAACAGACAGGCCGACAGATAGACAGTCGCAGTTGGATGTGTTCCAAGTTCGAATGTTGCTGCTGCTGCTGCTGGCGGCGGTTCGCGAATCGAGACCCGCGAGCAACCGTATGGCCGAGTGCTCGGTTCGTCACGTAAATTTGAATGCATCTCCTTGGCCAAGGCTACACTCGGGCGCCTCGGCTTGTCATTGTGGAGGATGTTGTGCTATTGCCTTCGGTGTTTTTGTAATGGTTTGCCTAGTGCGCAAACTCGCTAGCGGCGCCAGCGAGTAACAACAACAACAGCAGCTACAACAACAACAACGACAACAACAGCCACTTGCGTACGACCAGCCTTCATTACACAGCGCCGCGGTATAACATTTCATTCTCACAGCCGGAAGCTGACAGCAAGACGCGCCGCGACACAGCCACCCAGAGCTGACCAAAGACCACGAGTGAGTTGCCGCCGCCTCCCCCACCCTCTAATGCCACGCTCCTGCTGGGCTTGCTCGGTGGCTCCAGTGTCGGAGTGCGTGGGCGTCTAGCCAGGCGAAGGCACACATACACTGGGGGTGCGCCGCATAGGGCGCAGCGGCTCTAGGCGCCGCTCGCGCGAGCCATTTCCACGACGATGACGTTACTCGTTGGTGGCTTATATTTGGCGCCCACAATCAGCCGATTCGCTGGCTTTGCCCTGCTGCTGCTGCAGGTAGGGGTGGTTTGTCGGGGCAAACCGTCATCTTGCCAGCGTCACCGTGCTCATGTACGTGTGCCTCGTCTCTAGATGGCCGGCGAGAAAAAACGACTAACAAGTTAGTCGTTTTTCTCATCAATCGGACCCGACAAGTGTCGCACCAATTCAAATTAATGACACCACTTGACGAGGGCCCCCCTCCCCTCCTCTCACACTAATGGATTTTGAATGTTTATCTTACCTTGCTGCTGCGGTTGAAGGGGCACAGGTAATTGGTATTAATTTATTCATCCAAAAAACTCCTCGGCGAGGTTTTTTTATTAACACGTACTTTCTCACGCACAGGATGTTTTTTGCTGGCGAACTTTTGCGCGAACGGCGAACCTTCGCACATCTTACACGTGTACGAAAGAGATCCTTTAAACGTTGTTAAACGGCGGTCGTGCATAAAAATGTTCACCATTCGTACACGAATCGCGCACACAATGAGATTCCGAGAGGAACGAAAACACGCGCGCCATGTGAGCTGCCGGCTCGGAGCCTTGTGCTTGTTGAACGCTGATCTCAAAATTTACTTTGTTTTCGCACCATTTGCTACGCCGAAAACTTTGAGAGAATCTCATCGAGAGGAGAGGTATTTTTCATATCTCCTCTCTCAGCTCATTCATTCATTGCATGAACTAGACAGCCCAAAGATACTTAATATTGTGAGAGAAAAAACGCATCAAAATGGTCAAAGTAAAGATCCCATTCAATACTCCCATGGACGACGACGAGGAGGGCAAAGACCAGGAGGATGAGGTTGGAATCATGAGTGATAGTGGAGAGAGTGATGTCGATGACGACATTGGCGATCCAGACTGGGAAGCAGTCAAGCATAAGGACGGCGATGACGACGAATTCTCATTCAAGCCAGGTATGCCGAACTTACCCGAGAAAGGGATCACCATCTCCTTTGGTCGTCCGAGACGAGGCAAAAGAGTCAAAGGCAAGAAGGGATCTGATGGTGAGGATGAGTACGAACTCGAGGAGGAAGTTGTCTCAAAGAAGAAGCGAAGAGGCATGGACCTCAATGAGGTTGTTCGGAGGAGTATCAACAGAGTTAAGATAACTGAGCAACTCATGAAACACAAACTCAGCTTATTGCTCTACATTGCCAGAGGCCTCAGGTTAGTTAAGATTGCCAATTGCAATGTTATAAGAGGCCTCGCATTATCGGTTGTCGATGAAAGGTTCAAGATTAAAGGCAAAAAGAGTGATCGCAAGTTGTTGGAAATATTCATGGAACAATTCAACAAAGTTATCCAAGTGACCGGCGAGGAGGACGTCAGACTGAAACACATGCAACAGCCTTTCATGTTGAATTTATTAGAATGCTTTTCAACCCTAGAGACAACCAGCCTCATCGAACTAGTTGTAATATTCGTTGCATGCTTGAAAGCCTTAAGACCAAGTTTGCCTATCAGGATAGTGAATGTTCTACGCCCTTTATCGCTCCGAGCTGACATTATTCCAAAACCATCCACAGTCAAGGAGGAGGATGAGAACGGAAACAAGACAGCCGATAGTGGCGCAAAGAAACCAGCAACCAAACAACCAGTTGTTGTCGAGATCGAGGACGTTAATGAAATAATTGAAAAGTTGGATTATTGGGTTGAAGTTTACCTAGCCGACGAGAAAAAGTGGTGCTGCGTTGATTTATGTAACGTCAAATTAGACGAGCCAAATGTTCTCACTGAACTTGCCCGCCCATTTTGTTATTTAGTGTCCTATGATCTTGACAGGTATTGTGTTAAGCAAGCAGAGAAAAATTACTGTGAAGATTGGTACACACCAGCTTTCCGGCGCGGTCGCTGCGAGGACAAATGGTATGATTCCGTTATGGCGGCGCTGGGTCCGTCCAAAATTGGAGAGAAGGATCATGCAGATGAGACTAAGCGCGAGGAGATTTTAATCAAACAGGATATGCCCACATCAGACAATGGTTTTCGCAATCACCCTCTCTACGTACTCGAGAAACACCTACTCAAATTTCAAGCCATTTATCCACCAGAGGTGGCGCCAATGGGTTTCTTCAAAGAGGTGCCTATCTTCCCGCGCGATTGCGTCCAGACAGTAAGGTCACGCGAAACTTGGTTACGTGAAGCCAGAACTGTGAAACCCGGCGAGTATGTCTACAAAACCGTAACTGCCAGACCGAAACGAGATAAGTTCACCGGAAATTTGATCAAAGACATCCCATTGGAGTTGTTTGGCGAGTGGCAAACCCAAGAGTATGATCCACCTGTGGCCGAGAATGGAAAAGTTCCGCGTAATGCTTATGGTAACGTCGACATGTACCAACCTTGTATGTTACCCAAAGGTTGTGCCTGGTTGAAGTTGGCCGGATTGCCACGGGTAGCTAACAAGCTGGGCATTGATTGCGCTGCCGCGGTTGTTGGTTTTGACAATCATTGTGGCAGTTATGGTGCTCATCCGGTTATTGAAGGATTTATCGTCTGTGAGGAATTCGCCGAAACCCTACAAATGGCCTGGGAGGAGGAGCAGGAAAACAGTAGGAAGAGAAGTGAGGAGAAGAGACAGAAGCGAATTTGGGATAATTGGAGACGATTGATCAAAGCCTCCATGGTTAGAGAGAAGCTCAGAGTCAAGTACAAGAATTCTTGAGATTTATATATGTGAAATTATGATTTCATTTATTACCATGATGTTGAGATTCTCTCTAGGTTTCTTGTTACCTAAAAAATCAAAAATATACATTTATATAAAAGTGGTCAGATCTAATTGGCTGTCGTCCTCCTCTTCCTGAAAAGAAAAGCTTGTTTTCCTTACAGCCTAAATCGCCGGCTCCCACTGGTAACGAGGTGATCCCGGTTGATTGTGGTGTTTTGGGTCTTCTAAGGGTCTATTGTGGTCGAAGTCGAAATTCCAACGCATCCTATCGTTCTGTCTATATGTCTCTAAGTGGTATCTGGCGAACTTGGTATTATACGTGGCCCTGTCCTCCTTGCTCATGCTCCCACTATTGCACTGGTCGCCATCCTCTGAAGATTGTGACGCTTGAGAAGATGAACTCCAGCTGGAGATACTGGAACTCGAGGAGGACAATTGTGGAAGTCTAAGTGGTGACAACGGCGGCGATTGATCGTGTTCCTCGTGTTCGTTTGGAAGTTGTGAGTGTGGTGCAAGTTGGATGTGATGGTGGTGATCACCACTAGGCGCTTTGGATTTGGTGTTGATTTTCATTTTTGTTTCTTATGTGGTTCTTGTGACGGCGATGGTGATGGTGCAATGAATTCGAGTCGGACCTTTGCAAAGCGAATAATGCTTCGATTCGTTCGTTGCTGTCGATGTTCTAGCTACAGGGGAGCTAATTAATTATCCTTGGCGAGAGGCTCTCTTGTCCAGTAACTGGGAGGCGCAAATTTTTCTTGGAATATGTCTACTTGTTCGGTTGGTTAAGCAAGGAACTTGTTGTTGTGGAAGTGGTTTTCCAAAAGAAGTGGTTGAGATGTAAACTCTTGCAGTGATAATTTACGATTGAAGATCTCGCGAGTCTAGCGACTCTACTTAAAGTGCTCGTCGACAACGTCGCTTAGAACTTGGAAACTTTTGCACGCCACAGGCAGATGAGCGCGCGTTTTGCACACGAACACAACAACTTTTACACGCTGTCCTCTTCGGGCGGCCTTCAAAATGCACACACAAAGTTAGAGAAGCCACCACCACCAACACAACAACTGTAGAGGACACCAGAACAACAACAACAACAACAACATGAGGACACTCTGTGCCTCTCTGCAGCATTGAACGTGTTGAGGGCGCGCGAAAGAAGAAGCAACAAGTTCCATTGGGGGAGGAAACTGCGCGTCGTGCGCAGAAGAGGTGAATCGGCCCACTGCGCAAGGTGGCGCACAGAGGCGCCTCAATCTCGCGAACCTCGCAGCTCTACTTGTATCTTGCTCCTTGTCAGCTCCACCACGAGCCAGCACTAGTGGCCTGCAATCTGCGGAGAGCTGCTTATGGCGCGCGAACTTGCGAGGGAGGGGCTGAGGCTGTACGACAATGGCCACGCGCTTTGGACGGCAGCTGTGAGTACACGTCGTCCGGCTGTCCGCTACTCTCACTTCTCGGCCTGCTCCTTGGGGACAACAGCCAGTGGCCTTCAGCTGGCACGCACGAGGGGGGAAGTGGAGGTGATAAGAGAGGCGGAGGCGGATGGAAATGAGCGCGCGCGCTTTTCTGTGCCAGCTCCTTTCTAGCGCGCGAAACTGTGCCAGCGAACTATCGAATTTTGGAGGAGTAGCCAGGCGGGCAGGTAGGCAGGGAAAGTGGGGAACGCCCGCTGAATACAGGCGATATGGGCGCTTGTTGTTGTTATTGTTGGCCGGTGTTTTTGGTGAGGGTTGAGTTGTTTGGGTTTGGGTTCGAACTTTAAACTGGTTGGCTGAAGTTGGAGTTGGAGGCAAAGGACGATAAGCACGGAAGGGACGGGCAGGAGAAGGAGGACGACGACACACATGAGTAAATGAAGCAGCAAGAAGTTGGCTGGTTTCCATCCTCGGCCGCCACCACACCAACTTGTAGACAATATTAAGTGCCTGTCGCCCCAAATTGCCACTCGTAGTTGTGGTGGTGGTGCCTCTCGATTTGACGACCAGACGACGACGAGCGGCAATCAAGCAAGTAGCTGTAGTGGTGGTGGGGGCAGTGGTGGCGCTGGTGCTGGAAGTGGCAACCCAAACCCGAACTGGTTGGGTCCCTCACAGGCGCAGTGGTGGAAGGCGACAGTTGTAAGGTTGTAAGTCGGCAACTCATTAGGGTGGCTGCATCAGTAGCCACCGCTGATGATGGTGGTGGTGGTGGACATCAACAACTGGCGTCAAGTGGGTAGCGGAGGACGAGGACAGGGAGGGAGCAACACCAAATGAGAAAATTGGGTGAGCAGTAATATTAGTAGTAGGTGGATGGGGGATGATGAAGAAGGGGAGGAGGAGGCTGGAAGTAAGTGAGTGAAGCCGAGAAGCTCAGGGCGACGGATGGACGACAGGATGGGGCTACTTTGGTACCATCGCCACCATCATCACCACTTCAACTTCTGGTCCCTCAGCGTCCACTTTGGCTACTTTAACTGATATACACTATATAGAGAATAGAAGAGGGAAATATAATCCCCGCACAACAACTAGGAACTACGAGGACGACCAGACTGGAGATTGGATGAGGTTGGTGGTGATGATTTTTAATTTCTGGGATCCCTGCACAGCAAAGTAGTGGCATCAAGTAGTAGCAATGGCGGGTAGAACCAGATAGGGAGCTTCATTGTGATTCTGGTTGTGACTGTGCGCCGAATCCGAGTTGTGATGTTGGCTAGAGCCTAGAGGTTGTTGTTGTTGTTGGTGTTGTTGTTGTTTTGGGGTAGTTGCTGCAATGATGGTGTTGCTAACCCAACTGTTGGTGTTGGAAGTTTAGCTTTTTGATTATTGCCACTGGTGTTTAGTGTTTGGTTACTACCTCAGCTTGAGCTCTATTTGAGTAAAAGTAGGAGAAAGTTCTATTTCCAGCCCCTAGTTCTCGTGGTTGCTCTATTCTTCTCGCTGCGTTCGAGTAGCCCAGGCGATATCTCCGCCGCTCGCCAGTCCAACAGGCCAGTGGGGGTGATTAAGGAGCCATTGAATATAGCTGCTATATAGAGAAGCAACAACTTGAGATGGGCAGATGGGCCGAAAAGTGAGCAAAATCCCCGCGCAACCAACCAAAAACAACAACAACTACAAGTCTGGGCCTCAAAGTTATAGTTTAACTTTTACTTCTGGTCGCCCATGTTGATGTTAGTGGACAAGATGATGGCTCGAGTAGTGCCAAGAGCTAGGGACTTGGGTTAGGTGGTTCAGGTGGCTCATCTGGTGATAAAATGGTTGCTGCGCTTGGTTGTGGGGGAGCCAGAAAGGTTGTTGCTGTTGGGCCAGGAGACTGAGTTGGTGATGGTGCAACTGGTGGTGGTGGTGGTTGCGGCGACTGGCTGTTGAGTTTGTTGTTTTCCTTGAGGCGGCGGCAGCAGCCGAACTTTGCTTGGCTCTCTCGCTGGCGGCACTTGTCGATGAGGCCTGTCGCTCTTGTGAACAGTTTGGCACATTGTAAATGTGATCACAATATTGTTGGCCCTCGTTAAAGGCAGTTCCAGGGCCGCAATCGAACTTGTAGACTATGAACTTGCCGTTGCCGCCCGAACTGACGCACCTGATGAACTTACGACAGTTGCTTGGGTCGGCAAACATGCCGTCCGATCGGCACTGGAACTCCTGGTTGTTGTTGTTGTCGTCATTATCGTTTGTTGGTCTCTCAGTGGTGGTTGTTGTGCTGGTCGACGTGGTTGTGGTTGACTTCGGGGGCCTTCGGGTGCTGCTTGGAACTCGGCCCGGCTTCTTGGTTGACGGTTTTCCTGGTTGTCGTGGTCGTGGTCGTGGTCGTGGTCGTGGGCTCCGCTTCGTCCTCGACCTCAGCGGCCAGGTGTAGTCGAGGTGGGCTTTCGCGTGGTCGTGGTCGAGGGGTCTGCCGCTGGAGGTAGGCGGCTGTGGGCGTGGCGGCGGCGCGGCCGCGGCGGGCCACTGGTGGAGGTGGCGGGGAGTGACCACCACTTGCCCCTGGCCGTCCAATACGCGCCCTTATTGTGTTCAACAGGGGGAACTTTTCCCCATTGTGGCACCTACCTTGGAAGTCGTCCGTTTCAATGCTCCACATCATCATGCCGCCTAAGCCCATTGATTTAGCAAACTGTGCCTTAAGCGCCAAACTTTCCTGGTCGTCGTAGCCAACCCATAAGCGGTCATTGTAAGCGTATGGCGCCAAGATAGTCTGGATCTCTCACTATTGTCCATGATTGTGGTTGGCGCTGAAAGCTTTCGCACAATTCATTGTATAAACCAGTGAACCTGGTTCCCTGGTGTAGGGACCCGCTTGGCCCTTCTGGTTTGCTGGCGCGTTAATGCCGTTTACCTGGGATTTTGTCTAATGTAAACGAGCGCCCATACGAGCCGACGCCCAACATTATATCTTCTCAGCTGGTGCCCCTTGTTGGAGCCAGTAGTTAACCGACCAGTTGACATTGAGCAACGCTTCGTCCTTTGCCGGTGTCGTGAAGTTTCGAGGCGAACAGGGGAGCGTTGTGGCCGGTTTTGCTCTCCCAGCCGCCGTGGTAGTCGTAGGCCATCAAGTTGATCATGTCCAAGTACTTGCCCACCTGTGGAATATCGTAAGCCGGATCAACGAACCACTTGCCGGCACTAACGGCGGCAGTTAGCAGATAGTTGCGCGATTCAAAAGGCCTCCTTCAGCTCCTTGATGAGGCGAACAAAATTCTGCTTGTCGTAGGAGGCGCCGCCACGGGAACCTGGATACTCCCAGTCGAGGTCGAGACCGTCGAAGTTGTACTTCTCCAGGAAGCTGAGGACACTTTGAATGAATCTGCCCCGTGCGTCTGGATCGGAAGCCATTTTACTGTACTTGATGCTGCCTTCGTTCCAGCCTGGTGGTGGGTATCAAAACAAACAAGAGGCAGAGCATTAGCATGCAGGACCTTGGTAACTCAAGAGCTCTCGGTGCTAGATGCTCAAGGTGAGGCATCTCAAGTAGCTTGGCAGCTAATAATAACAACAACAACAATACTAACCTCACAATGGCAATCAGTGTCTTGAGATCTGGGTTTGTGCGCTTGAGATTGGTAAACCTCTTCATGGCGCCCCTTGCCGTAGTTGTCCTCACAAGTCGTTCCAAAGGGTCTAGTGGTCTGATCATGTTGTCGTAGCTCAAACCAGCGAATCTGTTTAAATAGTTTGTTGGTGGTGGTGGAGGCGGCGATGGTTAATTATTGGCTCCATAGTGAGCGAGTAATAGTCTCAGACCAGCTAAAAACAGCAATAATTGAGTGTCCATTTCCCCCCCTTCTATAGTGGCCCCACTGGCCAGCACCACTTGTGATTATAATTTTCCACTCCTTCTTCCACAAGTGGGACACTTTGTTTACCCTTGAAAAGCGCGCGCGCTCACTCTATAAACAACCGCAGCCGCATCGGTCCTGCGTGTATGTTTGGTGGTTGACTCGCTCAATTGCTTGGCAAATAGACAAACACAATCAACTCCTACCTCTAGTTTGTCATCCACAATCACAAGGGGAAACCATCGAGAGTCTCGTGAGACCAAAACTTACCCGGTAAATTATGTGAGTACAGAGGAAGGGATCGATGTTCTCTACGCTGAATCTACCTGCGTCGGGCCGGTAGACTGCCCAAGTTCCATAGTAGCAGACCAGGTTCTTGCGCTTGTTTCCGCCGCTAGCTCCCCGTCCGGGTTGTTGGCGTCTCGGCAACGCCGGGCACGGCCACAGGGAAGCTGCCATTGGAGTTGGCTGGCTGCTGGCCGCCAAATCTCTTTGCCCGATGGGCGATGAGGATGTTGAGGCTGATCACGAGTCACTGGATTCGGGTGATAACCACCTTTGGTTGAACCCGGCGACGCTGGGCCCGCTCGTTTGCTGGCCACTATCGGCGTCTCTTGGACATCGTCGTCCCACCGGCACCCAGCAGCACCAGCACCAGCAGCACGAACACTTGATTGGCTGACACACCACGACCCTTGACGCCTGAATTATCATTATCTCTTGGCTGGCCAAGTTTATGTTGATTTTGGTTGTGGTTGTGGTGCTGGCGCTGGAGGTACCAGGGAGTTTGCTGTCTCCCCTCCAGGCTGGGCTGGTGTTGGTAGTGCTCGTGTTCAACCTCATTGCTCGTGCTCCTCCTCGTCCTCCGAGGCGAGCGGAGAGTTTGATGATTGGTTATGGTCGTAGTAGAAGTGGTCGAGGTCGTGTTGGTGGTGCTCGTCGTCGGCGTCGTCGTCCTGGTTATCGTCATGATGCTCGTCGCTCTCGTAGGTGCTATAAAAATGGAGCAAGTTGCTGCTCATACCTGCTCACCTGGTTGCTGATTGGCCGGCAGCCCCAATTGTTTGGCCGATCGCAGCCGAAGCTGGAGCGCCGGCACCTGTTGCCGTCGTGGCCACCGTCGCCGCCGCCGCCGCTTGGTAATTGGCGCGCAAACCAACTTTTTGGTTGTTCCATTGCCTCGAGTGCAACGGTTGTGGCCAAACTTCTGCCTGGGTTACTAGAATTCAGGTTACCTTCATCTTGGATAACGTAAAACTGGCGGTTGTCGGTTGGTTGGTGGTGGCGCTGCTGCTGCTGCCGCCGCCGCCACTGACATTGATGTCGCTGGTTTCTGGTTTTGCGCGCGCCAACTCCGAGTTCGCACCCGCCGTGAGAATAAATAAAACTAGCGCCAAGCTAGTTGCAATCAGGTGTTTTAAAAGCCATCTTTGTGTGTGTTTGTGTGTCTATGTGTTCCGAATAAATTAAAGTTAAATGTTTGACGTCGAGGACAAGACTTTCGTTGGGGAATCTCACTTGTTTAGATCCATTTGGTCTACTTTTTGAGCACAACTACAACTAGATTCTGGGTCTTCTGCTGGCTGGCTCCTTCCTCTTGGTGATCTTGAAGCCAAAAAGTTTCTATGACTCTTGATCTTAGCTCGGTGTTGGCTAATCTCGACTGAAACTCTCAGATTCACCAATCCGGCAAACGCGCGCCCTTTTTATATGGCCACCGAGTGGTGATAATTTTGTCGCTATCGTCGTCGGCGTCGTCGGCGTCATTGATTCAGACGGAGGCAGCAGTTAGCTGGCACGAACTAGTAATGCTGGTGGTGGTGGTGGTGGTGGTGGTCAATAGTCTCCGTTAGAGAAAATCCTTCAGCTTGAGGGGGGGTGAGCGGGAAAAAAATTTGCTTAGCTGGAAGTCAGTGGGCGGATTCAAGTGGCCGGCTTGAAAAATGAGCCGCCTCTACGAACGCTATTACAGTAGTTGATTGCCGCCGGCTAAGTAGGAAACTACTGCCAAGGAGTCGACTTGTTCTATACCTGTTGTTGTTGCTGTTGCCATCAAATAGACTCTTGCTGCTATCTGCATACAAGTGGCTCCAACCTTTGAACTTGAAACTGCCCGAGCTGAGCCGGCGGTAGTAAATTAGATGGACAGGTAATCATTAAAACTGCGCTGACCATCTCCTCATAATCCTTCCTGACCATAGCAATAGTGGCAGCGACAGAGGCAACAGCCGCTGCATTGTAAAATTGGTATCAGAGCTCACGAGGGTCTAGCTAATGATTAAGAGCCACCTAATTCCATTTGACTGTGAAAAATCGCCTCTTCCCTGGATAGTGGGCGTCATTGTTTTTCCATTCACGAATTGAATTTGCAAGTTGATTGCGCCTCTCAACAAAGGGAGGCACGAGAACAACTACAAGTAAAGTAGGTCCAAAGGTCAGTGAGGTGGTCAACACTTGATCCACTTCCGAGTGTCTGAAGGTATCGTGTTGTGTTCCATCAATTTACATTTTGAACACACAGAGAGTCAAAAATAGGAAGCCAAGGCAAGAACTCCTCTCCCGGCAGTCGGTCAAATGAGCAGAGTGAAAAAGTTACGTCATTCTACCTAGATACAAAGTTCATCGGCTCGATTGTCTTCTCGAGTCTAATGTGTTTGCCCACGAAATCGGTGGAATTGTAAATGAGAATAGCATCAAAGTTCGAGATTCAGGGGTCACGGCGTTGGTGAAGGTTTAAAATTATACCACCTTGACTAGACTTGATTCTATTTTTGTGAGGCGACTCGACGAGACTCGACTCGATGAGGTGAATGGAACAAATCAAAGGGTGTAAGCCGAAAGTCAGAGGTCAGCCGAGAAGTGTCGCCACATAATAGCCACATCATCCTGCTGGATCGTGAGGACGTCTGATCCCGATGATGATAACCCTCTCGCAGTTAATCTCTCTTCAGCTTTTACAAGACCGTGAACATAAATGAGATAATCGAATATCAGATAAGATGAAGATAAAAATAATATTCAATGTGACTTGCGTTTGATTGGCGTCGCTGTTGCCTTAGCAGACATGATTCAGAAGTTCAACTCTCAGGGGAGGGAAGTAGTGGCGCAACTTCAACCTGTTGCTGCTCAAGATGGTTATGCAACAAATTTCATAATTACATGCTCATCGGGACAACAAACGGATACGAAGTCAGAATATTTAACCCCGGCAATGATTATGAAGATGATAAAAACTCGCTCACACAGGCCAAATTTATTTACCCGTTCAATATTATTGTTGAACGTCACCTCGAGAGGTTGGGGTTTGTTGACACTCAGTTGCTGTTGCTTCTTCTGTCGCCGAGGATGATGATTTGGCAACGTTAGCTGCAAATGGTATAAATTCCTTGTATTTTGGTGGCATAAATTGTTGCAAAACCTTGGGTATTTTGATTCCATCTTTAGTTTTGGTAATTTTCTAATATGCAACAGATAACTCTCGTTACGGCACAAAGTGTACCATTCAACATGTGTACGTACTCCACTTGGCCGCTTCATCTTCTTGGTCTGAACCGAATCTGATCTGCAAACGTCTTGATTGATAATCAGTGCAATTAGATACAGAGACCAGCTCCCTGTAAGCCTTGGAGCCAGGGAAGTAAGCTTCCAGGTCGTATTTCATAGCTGCAGCGTTGTTCAGACGCACCGGAAACAATATTCACAACCCGGTAGAGGCAACTCTAATGATTGGTAAAAATTTTTCAGCATTTCCAATCATCTCATGGAAATGTTCCCAAAGATTTTGACGGTGCAGCAACAATGAATTGCTCAATTTTCTCAAATTGATGAACCCTGAATATTCCACGCGTGTCTCTGCCATGGGAGCCGACTTCTTGCCTGAAACATGTTGAATAGCCACCATAAACGTAATGGTAACGAACTAGCCGGGATCCATTCATTTAGATGGAGCGCAGCAATTGGTTGCTCGCTAGTTGCGATGAGATATTTTCTCCTCACTATCTTCAGATCCTTTCGAGGATATTAATTTATATAATTCATCATCAAAATTGACTCAATTGAGCAACTTGTCCCATAATTTCCTTTCGCATTCCAAAATGGTGTGTAAATTGTTTGAAAGCCTAATTCATCGATAAATCTCAGTGCGTATTGGATTAGTGCTTGCTGGAGCCATATACCAGTTTCCGGTGAGGAAGTAACCTCTTTGCACCAGCAATTAAGGAGCCCTTTTCAAGTATTTTAGACCTTCGATCATCTCAATGAGAGTCTACGTGCGATTGCAACTTTTCCAAGCCCACATCCTCTGGTTTGAGCATGTTACCCGAACTCTCTAACAACTGCGTTATTATCCTCCGTCGTTAGAAAATAGGTACATTCCGGGTGAATGAGATTTCCAATTTCACGAAGTACACTATCCCTGTTACTTTTCGCACATCTTCCAATTGCTTGTTCACACGATACAAACTTGTGACTCGACTTGAGAGAGCGCAAACTTTTAAGTTGTTCTAGGTTAACTTCGGGCGCCAATACTATTGATGGCTTCTAAAAGAGAAGTCAAATCCAATGCCGACGAAGATGATGATGAGAGGTATTTTGGCTTTGATCACAAGTTTTTGATGGAGTTTCAGGTTGGCTACTATTTTTTATCAGAGGCTGGAGGGTTGTTCACTCCTTGGATTTGCTCTGTTTCATCCTGGCCCCCATACTCTTTGGATATGATATTCTTGGCCTTGTTCAATTGGTCAAGACTCCATCTGAATTTTCTCCATTGGCTGTCAAGCTCCATTACCTTATCAACGCTTTCCTCCTTGTCAAAACGCTTCCTGACATTGGCACGGACTCGCT
>NW_027519604.1:0-7500 GCF_043159265.1 Tasmannia lanceolata
ATCACCCGATCTCGATTTTTCATATATAAATGTAACTAATGTATCCCCTTCGTAAAGGATTTCTCCATAATGACCATGAACGGTTGCCCCTGGGGTGGCCAAATGAGGCTTAGCTGATCTTATGACTAAGGAGTCAACATGAACAATTAGAACTTGACCAGATTTTATCTGTGGTCCATATTTGGATATACATACATTTTCACAAATAAACTGTCCGAGGACAATTATTTTGGATGTCTTCTCACAATAATCGTGATGGAGAAAGCACCAAGTCAAATCGAATGGATGAAAAATGATGTTCCTGCATGGATAGGGATTATAAATTCTCCCATTTTCATCCATTAAATAATATTTAAGTACTTGTAAAGTCTGTTTTAAATTGTCAAGTAGCAAATATTTATTTAACAAGATCTGATTATGAGTTATTAAATAGTAAGGTGAATAAAAATTCGCAATTTTAGGTACAGTCCCTAAGGGACCCAACGAATTCCTAATCGGAATCATGGGATCCTCTTTAATTTGAATTGATTCTTTTGTCACATTGTGAGATTTAGAACCATTGAATGGACCAATTCGAGAACAATTGGATAATGACAAAATTAGAAAAGATTGGCATTCCTTATTTCTATTCAGCAACGTACGAATAGTTCCTTGATGTTGGGTAAGTGATTGAATCCTCCTCGCCTTGGAATAAAAGGATTGATATTGGTGTGATCTGATCCATTATCTGGGATCAATCCCGAACCCGCCATATCATTCCTTTTTCCGATATACGAAATAGGGGACTTCACTAAGTCAATTCTTATGAAATCTCGAATCAGATCATTTGCCCTCACTTCAACAATGGAAGCCTGAACCTTTTCTATAGAACCATTTCGGTCTTGGTCCCAATTCAATACTAAACAAGTACGAACTAATTGAATACTTGTGTAATAAATTCCTCGAATTGGTTTGCCATTTCTATAAAGGATATAATTTTCAACTCGGAATTTCACATTATCCCTTTCTTGCAACAGATCCTGGGGAAAAAGCGTTGCTAAATTGATACCATCAGCTATTTCATATGTGACTACGGATCGAACCGAAACAAAATACTTTTTCTTGGTAGGTGTGATCCGTTGGACATAGATCCAATTTTGTAATTTTTTTGATTCCTTAGAATTTTTTTTTCCCGTTCCTGGTGGTATCAAGATGCCGCTGTGCCGGGAGATCTTATCTGTCTCTCCAGGAAAATGGATATCTCCAGAAAAGATTTTCAGTTCAATCCTTTTTTTTTTTCTCTCCACTCGGACTAATCCACCTACGCGGCTTCTTGTATTTAAAGTGATTCGTGTATCGACTCCAATGATACTATTGTTCTGTACCATTATGGACGAAGAGCCAGGTAAGATATGCACTTCTTCGGGAATGAAAAAAAAGCGATCTACTTTCATTTGGTATTTCGGACTAAATTCCTTTGCTCCTCGATACTCAATCAAATCCTCTTTTTTGACGATTGAATCCACTTCTACAGTCCCATACTTAGTAATTCCTGAACTGCTTCTTCTGTATCGGGGATCGTCGAAATAAGCAAGAATACTATTTCTACGTAAAATACCATTTATGGGTATTTCAATCGAGATACCAGAACGAGGCATTAGTTCTTTCTCTCGTTCTTGATCATATTGGAATGGGATGATGAATCTATTTCTTCGCCTTTTCGCCAATAAATCAGAATTCTCGTGGAGAATGGCAGGATATATGAAATTCCAACGACCATTGGATATGATTCGAGCAGGTCCTGAATAATCAAGAATCTTTCCCTCTTTTTTACCGGAAGGATCTGAACTAAACAATTTGTGTCTCACTCGATCATTAGTCACTGAGAGGTCAGAACTCTCTCTCTGTTCGACAGAAAGAGAATGAATGTTCATTTGATCTTGATCCTTGTGGAGCGAAAAAGGCACTATACTAGATCTGCACGGACCCCCCGATAATATCCATAAATGACTTGTTTTAGGTAAGAGATGAACATTACCATATGTATATTCAGGTGCATGGTACACATCGGTACTCCAGTGCATTTCTCCCTCTGAGTCAGAATAAATATGTTTTCGAACTCTCTCTTTAAAATTGAAAGTGGATGTTCCAGCGCGAATCTCGGCAATCACTTGTTCTGATTCTACATATTGATCATTTTGAACTAAAAGAAAACTTTTTGGTGGAATATTCACATTATGTAGAATATCCTGACTCTCAATAGTGACATACAGGTCTATATAACATAGAAAAGCAGGATGCCCATGACGTGTACGTGTGGGATGAACCAAATCCTCATTGAATTTTATTTTTCCATTAGAGGGGGCTCGTACATGTTCTGCAGTACCACCTGTGAATACTCCACCGGTATGAAAAGTTCTTAATGTTAGTTGAGTCCCTGGTTCCCCAATTGATTGACCCGCAATGATACCTACTGCTTCTCCCAATTCGACCAGGTCACCATGAGTGGGACTCCGACCATAACATAATCGACAGATCCAAGATGTACTCCTGCAAATAAAGGGGGTTCGAATATATATTGATTGTGCTCGAAAGGTTATGAATCGATTGACAAGCCCAACCCCAATATCTTGATTTCGAGCGGCAATGCATCGTAGACCCATATATATATCGTCTGCTAATACACGACCAATTAGTGTTTGGATCAACATTTTTTCCGTCATCCCATTTCGAGGACTCACGGAAATACCTCGGATAGTGCCACAATCTGTTCTACGTACAACAATGTGTTGAACTACTTCAACAAGTCGACGCGTGAGGTATCCAGCATCTGATGTTCGTACAGCAGTATCCACAACTCCTTTGCGAGCTCCGTAGCAAGAAATGAGATATTCCGTTAAAGAAAGTCCTTCGCGTAAATTGCTTTGAATGGGTAAATCAATCATTTGTCCTTGGGGATCCGACATTAATCCTCTCATACCGACTAATTGGTGTACCTGAGATGCATTTCCCCGAGCTCCCGAAAAGGACATTATATGGACTGGATTAGAAGGATCCGTCATCCTAAAATTAGGATGCATTTCTTGTCTCAAATATTCACTTGTAGCATACCATATCTCAATGGATTGACGTAATTTTTCTACCGCGTGTACATTCCCATAATGATGGTGCTTTTCCAAAATCAAACTTTGTTGTTCAGCATCTTGGACTAGCCATCCCTTAGAAGGTATTGTTAAAAGATCATCAATTCCTAATGAAATGGATGTAGCAGTGGCTTGCTGGAAACCCATAGTCTTTACTTGATCCAGTATGTGTGATGTATATGCCATTCCGAAGTGATCTATTAATCGACTAATAAGTCGTTTCATGGCAGTTCCATCTATCACTTTATTGTGAAAGACCAGATCGGCCCGTTCCGCCATAAGTACCTCCATATTCTGTTGAGTAGGATTCGACAATAGGTTTGAGTCAGTGATTCGAAGACTTCCTTTCCTCTATCTTGATTCACGTATCAATTCAGGAATTAGGATACCGGTTGAACCGTAGAGACCCGAATTCACAAGGTATCGTATCACATAATTACTTAGCTTAGGTACCTTATGAGTAGGCTCGGCAAAACCCCTGTATGGCTTCTTCTATTTCTCGATAAAAAGAAATATGACCAATGGTGGTTCGAATGTATATACAAAGGATTTCTTTTTTGACACTTCTTACTAGTAGATAGTGCCCATAAATCTCATGATAGGTACCCAAAGATTCATATTGAACTTCGATGGGCACTTCTCTTGGGGCAATGAAACGTTGATCTAGTCGCCACCGGAGCCACAAAGGACTATCTAAATTGATTCGTTTCTGCCGGTAAGCTCCAAGTGCATCATAGGAACTACAAAAATAGGGTTCTTTTTCTTTCGTATACTTATAGTTATTATTATACTCGTAAACTGTTTCATTTTGATAGTTTCTGTGATTCCATGGATTATACCTATTTGCACAAATACCTCGACGATTTCCGATGGTTAATACATAGAGTCCAATAAGCATATCTTGGGTTGGTATGGAAATGGGATCCCCAATAGCTGGAGACAAGAGATTCATATGAGAAAACATAAGTAAACGAGCCTCTGCTTGAGCTTCCAAAGATAAAGGTACATGAACAGCCATTTGATCCCCATCAAAGTCTGCATTGAATCCCTTACGAACTAATGGATGTAAACAAATAGCACGTTCCTCCGCTAAAATAGGTTGGAACGCCTGTATGCCTAATCTATGCAGGGTGGGTGCTCTATTCAGCAATATGGGGTGCCCTTGCATAACTTCTTGAAGTATTTCCCATACAATTGGTTCTTTTTCCCGAATTTTACTTTTTGCAATCCCTATGTTGGAAGCAATATGTTGTCTGATTAGACCACGAATTACAAATGTCTGGAAAAGTTCTATTGCTATTTCTCGAGGTAATCCACATCGATGTAATGAAAGCGAAGGGCCCACGACAATGACGGAACGCCCCGAATAATCGACCCGTTTACCAAGTAGAGTCTCACGAAATCTTCCCTCTTTGCCTTCAATTACATCTGAAAACGACTTGTAAACTTTATTATGACCATCCCTCATTGGTTGCCCGCGGATCCCATTATCAAGAAGTGTATCTACGGCTTCTTGTACCAATTTCTCCTGACACATTACTGATTCCCCTGGCGTAGATCTACTTGTTGTTAATGGATCGGTAAGAGTATTGTTCCGATAGATAACTCTTCGATAGAGTTCATTAATATCCGAACTCATTGGTTTACCCCCATCTATCTGAATGATTGGTCTCAACTCCGGAGGAAGAACTGGTAATAGGCACAAAACCATCCGTTCTGGTTCTACATTTGTTCGAACAAAATGCTTAGCTAATTCCATGCGTCTAACCAAAAAATCCTTTCTTCTTCCAACTTTTCTATCTTCCCATTCATTCCCAGTGTACCTTTCTTCCCCTAATTCCTTCCATTCCACCAATGAATGATCTGTAATAATTCGCAAATCTGGATCGGCTAATTGTTCTCTGATAGCACTTGCTCCAGTAGAGATTTCTCGATTTCGAAATGTATCGAAGCCTTGGGTAGTAAAAAAAAGTGGGATGCTATATTTCCGGGATTGTATTTCATATTCGAATGAACCTCGTAATCGTAAGAAAGTCGGTTTTTTAACTATGGGCCTAGCAAAAGAAAAATTGGGATAGGTTCCTATAGGATCCCCCCCTTAAAAACCGGACATGAAGGTTTCCTCTCATCCGGCTCAAGTAGTTACACCAAATAAATAATAAATAAAGGGGGTCTCACTTTCAAATTTTGTTCTAGAAACCCCCATAAAAATCTACTCCTTACTCAAGTTCCCAGTGAGAACCAACCTATATTTCATTGATTCATTTTTACTTTATATTTTATTTTCGGAATTACTTATTCATTATTCAATTACGACATAAATAAAATGTGAAATTGTTGAGTAGCCTACGTCCCCTCGAATGATGAATCCCCTTAAAGGAATACCTTGGAACTCATAAGGGATTTACTTGTCTATGTATCGTTCCATTCGATCTTTTAGGTCCCTACTTCACCTCGACGGTTATGCTATGATGTCCCTTGAAGCATATATGCGATGGATAGATTCCTGTAACCATGTCATATTTGTTTACTTGAACAGAAAACAGAATTTATTTCTAAAAGAAATGGAGTGGCTAATTCCAAGAAAGAATTCTTTTTTTTTTTTCACGAGGTACAGCTAGCAATTCCTATTTATATGTTACGGAATCGACCATGGATCAATTCCCCCTTTATTTGGAAGTATTGAATACACCCATAATTCTGAGCTTCATGTTCTTCTTCTTCCTCTCCCAGGAGACATGTCAGAGCCAGGGGCATCCCAATCGGATTAAATGGGATGACAGTTTCTCATTCCGAATCTGTAAACTCATAATTTCGATCAAATCACACATCGCAGTATACTAGGCTTTCTAATTCCTTAAGGGGTTTATCTAAAAGATTCGCGATATAACTAGGAAGACGTTTAAAATACCACACATGAGTCACTGGACATGCCAGTTTGATGTATCCCATTTGATATCTTCGTATCCGAGAATCAACAAATTCGACTCCGCATTGTTCACAAAATTTCGGGTCTTCTTTTTCATCTCCGATCACTCGATAATTTCCACAAGCACAAATTCCACTTTTTATAGGTCCAGAAATTCTTTCACAAAACAATCCATCTTTTTCCGGTTTATTGGTTTTGTAATGAAAAGTATAGGGTTTTGTCACCTCTCCAACTATCTCTCCATTAGGTAGTATTTTGTTAGCCCAAGCACTTATTTGTTGAGGAGAAACTGATCCAATTCGAAGTTGTTGATGTTTATACCTGTCGATCATATTATAGAATATAAATTCTGATTCATTCCGATCAAGCTTCCTTCCTATGAATCTGGAAGTTCTTCTCAGATACAAGGAAATGATTCAGTTCCAGAGCCAAAGATCGTAGTTCTCGAACGAGTAATCGAAAAGATTCTGGAGCATCCTCGGGGTTAGGTATTGTTCCTCCAATGATCGTAGTACCAAGTACTTCCTGACGAGCTCTAATATGATCAGATTTATAAGTAAGCATCTCTTGTGAAATATGAGCAACACCAAATCCCTCTAGAGCCCAAACTTCCATTTCTCCTACTCGTTGTCCCCCTTGCCTGGCCCTTCCTCTAAGGGGTTGTTGTGTAACAAGTGCATAATGTCCACTGGAGCGTCCGTGGATTTTATCATCAACTTGATGAATTAATTTCAGGATATAGGACTTTCCTATTATAACAGGTTGTTCAAAAGGATCTCCTGTTCTTCCATCAAATATTCTGCTTTTTCCCGGATACTCGGGTTCAAATACCCACGGATTTGCTGTTTGCTTACTGGCTTCATATAATTCAGGAAACACTAGTTTTCTCGAAGCCTCTTGCTCATATCTCTCATCGAAGGGTGCTATTCTATAATGTCTGTCCAGCAGGTCCCCCGCTAACCCGAGCGAGCATTCAAATATCTGTCCCACATTCATTCGCGAAGGTACTCCTAATGGGTTGAAGACCATATCCACCGGTGTTCCATCTTGCAAATAAGGCATATCTTGTCTAGGCAAAATTTTTGAAATGATACCTTTATTCCCATGTCTTCCAGCTACTTTATCACCTACTTTGATTTCACGCTTCTGTGAAATATATACACGAATCATTTCTGGATTATAACTGGAACCCCCCCCTTTCTGGATCCATCTCACATCAATAACTCGACCCTTTCCGCCTATAGGTAATTTTAGACAAGTTTCCTTTGCAGTGGATACCTGAATTCCAAGTATGGCTCGTAATAATCTATCTTCCGGGGCATACGATGATTCTTTTGCTGTCTGAGGCGTTAATTTACCTACTAAAATATCACCTGTTTCTATCCAAGATCCCAACATCACAATTCCATTTCTGTCTAAATTGCGGAGTAAATGGGCTTCTAAATGCGG
>NW_027519605.1:0-12500 GCF_043159265.1 Tasmannia lanceolata
TCTGGCTTTTATGGAAGCTTTAACAATTTACGGACTGGTCGTGGCATTAGCGCTTTTATTTGCGAATCCTTTTGTTTAATCCTATAAATGTGAAAAATACGTACTTATTTTTTTCTTATTTGATTGCCGTGAACTTGCCGCTTGCTTCTTCGAATTATATCAACACTTTACTCCTACAACCACTTATTCGTTGAGACAATACCCCACCCCAGGGAAAAGGCTGATTTGAGGATGAGGAATTAGTAGATCCACTCGCTTTCTTCCTTTCCATCCTTAATGGAACCCTTTTTTTTTTTTCACTTTTAGGAAGCGTTGTAACAAACGAGGTATTTCGCAATTGGCATGAGACCCGGGACCTCATATTAATAAGTATTTTATTGGATTGGAACTTCAATTGAAATAATAATAAAGAATAAATGAAATTTCAAAATGAAATGAATCTATTTTATAAATAAATTCATATTTATAAATAAGTAAATAAATAAAAAGAAATCAATCAAAAGTGGGGCGAAATTATACAATAAAGAAAACTCTGTTCAATTAATTTTGTTAGTCCTATCTATAAGAGGAGAGCATATGAAAAATGTAACCGATTCTTTCGTTTCCTTGGGTCACTGGTCATACGCCGGGAGTTTCGGGCTTAATACCGATATTTTAGCAACAAATCCAATAAATCTAAGTGTAGTGCTTGGTGTATTGATCTTTTTTGGAAAGGGAGTGTGTGCGAGTTGTGTATTTCAAGAATAGGCTGGATCCAACCAGCTGCACTTATTTACTTATTTATTTATAAATAGGAAAGTTATAACTAGGAAAGAAAGGTGCACGATCTCAACGAATTACTTCTGAATAAATTCAGAAATCATATGTAAGAACCATAGCATTTCGTGACTCATTGGTAAATCGACTTTGATTCTCTATCAACCAATAATGTGGGACCATTAACATGGTTAAAGCTAAACCGTTTGAAGTCCAGGCACAACATGGTACTCTTTCTACCACTACGTTAGTACGGATATGGTTTAAAAATGAATAGAATAGTTGGCAATTTATCTGATATAGAACACTCATATCAATAAAATGATTTGAACCATTTATTGAAAAATGAAAAAAAAAAACAAATGGGTGCCTCGCCCCCTTTTTGTATCCAACGCTAAATCGACGGCCTGTGTATAAAATAAGAAGAATTCTTTGGATTTGAAGAAAAAAAAAAATGAAAAATTCATAAAATAATAAATAAAAAAAAAATAAACAACTTTGCTGACAATTACAGATTTTTTGTCTGGTCGGAAGAGTCCTCCGAATATTCTGTTCTGGTCTTGTATCAGTTTCGATATCGTGGAATACGAACAGAGAAGAGAGGGCAGGCTCATTACATTAAAAGATATGGGAATGCCCATTAAGTAACTGAGCGTGAGAGCCAAATGAATTGAAAGATTCATGTTTGGTTCGGGAAGAGATCATGGAAGTTTAGTTGTGAAATGAATGGGAAGATAATCTACTTTCATTAAGTGATTTATTAGATAATCGAAAACAGAGGATCTTGAGTACTATTCGAAATTCAGAAGAACTACGTGGAAGAGCCATTGAGCAGCTCGAAAAAGCCCGGGCTCGCTTACGGAAAGTGGAAATGGAAGCAGATGAGTTTAGAATGAATGGATACTCTGAGATAGAACGAGAAAAAGAGAATTTGATTAATGCTACTTATAATAATTTGGAACGATTAGAAAATTTCAAAAATGAAACCATTAGTTTTGAAGAACAACGAGCAATCAATCAGGTACGACAACGAGTGTTCCAGCAAGCCTTACAAGGAGCTCTAGGAACTCTGAATAGTTGTTTGAACAGTGAGTTACATTTACGCACCATCAGTGCTAATATTGGCATGCTCGGGGCCATGAAAGAAATAACTGATTAGCCCTTCCACTGTAGGCATTATTTTTTTTTCTCGCTTTGCTTCCGAAAAAGAATTAAGAGACACTAATGGTAACCCTTCGAGTCGACGAAATTAGTAATATTATCCGTGAACGTATTGAACAATATAATAGAGAAGTCACGATTGTGAATACCGGCACCGTACTTCAAGTAGGCGACGGTATTGCTCGTATTCATGGTCTTGATCAAGTAATGGCAGGGGAATTAGTAGAATTTGAAGAGGGTACCGTAGGCATTGCTCTGAATTTGGAATCAAATAATGTTGGTGTTGTATTAATGGGTGACGGTTTGATGATACAAGAGGGAAGTTCTGTAAAAGCAACAGGAAGAATTGCTCAGATACCAGTGAGCGAGGCTTATTTAGGTCGTGTTATAAATGCTCTGGCTAAACCTATTGATGGGAGAGGTGAAATTTCAGCTTCTGAATCTCGGTTAATTGAATCTCCCGCTCCGGGTATTATTTCGAGACGTTCCGTATATGAGCCTCTTCAAACGGGGCTTATTGCTATTGATTCGATGATCCCTATAGGACGCGGTCAGCGAGAATTAATTATTGGGGACAGACAGACCGGGAAAACAGCAGTAGCCACAGATACTATTCTCAATCAAAAAGGGCAAAATGTAATATGTGTTTATGTAGCTATTGGTCAAAAAGCATCTTCCGTGGCTCAGGTAGTGACTACTTTCCAAGAACGAGGGGCGATGGAATACACTATTGTGGTAGCCGAAACGGCGGATTCGCCTGCAACATTACAATACCTCGCGCCTTATACAGGAGCGGCTCTGGCTGAATATTTTATGTACCGTGAACGACATACTTTAATAATTTATGACGATCTCTCCAAACAAGCACAAGCTTATCGCCAAATGTCTCTTCTATTAAGAAGACCACCCGGTCGCGAAGCTTATCCAGGAGATGTTTTTTATTTGCATTCACGCCTTTTGGAAAGAGCCGCTAAATCAAGTTCTCGTTTAGGTGAAGGAAGTATGACCGCTTTACCCATAGTTGAGACTCAATCTGGGGACGTTTCGGCTTATATTCCTACTAATGTGATTTCCATTACAGATGGACAAATATTCTTATCTGCCGATCTATTCAATGCTGGAATCCGTCCTGCTATTAATGTGGGTATTTCGGTCTCCAGAGTAGGATCCGCAGCTCAAATTAAAGCCATGAAACAGGTAGCTGGTAAATCAAAATTGGAACTGGCTCAATTCGCAGAGTTAGAAGCCTTTGCACAATTCGCTTCTGATCTCGATAAAGCCACTCAGAATCAGTTGGCAAGAGGTCAACGATTACGCGAGTTGCTCAAACAATCTCAATCAGCCCCTCTCACGGTGGAAGAACAAATACTTACTATTTATACTGGGGCGAATGGGTATCTTGATCCGTTAGATATTGGACAGGTAAAGAAATTTCTCGTTCAGTTACGTACCCACTTAAAAACAAACAAACCTCAGTTCCAAGAAATCATATCTTCTACCAAGACATTCACCGAACAAGCAGAAGCCCTTTTGAAGGAAGCTATTCCGGAACAGATGGAACTGTTTATACTTCAGGAACAAACATAAAGAAATTGATCACTCTGAGTACAAGAGGAAAGGAATCGTTGAGAAGTGTTTCCGGTTCGAATCATTCAAAATATCTTTCTTGGCATAGCAATCTACAAAAATAGATGGAAATAAATTGCGTCCAATAGGATTTGAACCTATACCAAAGGTTTAGAAGACCTCTGTCCTATCCATTAGACAATGGGCGCTTTGCTTTTCATTCCGATTTTCTTCTTTCGCATTCTTGCTTTCCTATCGCCCGTTCCGATAAACGAATTGTATTGTATGTGAGAGATTTTAGGGAATAAAGAAAAGATGCATATCCAAATCAACGATGCACGTATAATAATAATAATAATTAATATGGAGCGGGTAGCGGGAATCGAACCCGCATCGTTAGCTTGGAAGGCTAGGGGTTATAGTCGACGTCGATTCATCATTTTTAACGTCTCTAATTCAAAACCGAACATGAAACTTTGGTTTCATTCGGCTCCTTTATGGAATATAGATGGATTCCCAGATCTAAGGCGTAAACGAAACTAAAAAAAAAAGAGAAAATATTTACGATACGATGTGTGGAAAAAGGGGAGTCATCGCAAATCCGAATTCAAAGAAAAAATTCGATCCATAACATCTATGTCAGTTTTTCTGTATGAATATGAATGCATACAAAACAACTCACTTTCTAGATGATCCCTCTAGAAGAGGGGATTTTAAAAAATACTTCTAGTTACTTCGTTCCCTATTTCTACTCGCGAGAATCCTGAGGAAAAGAATTTTCTTCCGCCGAGCTGAAACAATATGTCGACGACTCTAGTAAACCAAAGTCATCGTTTAATAGCTATTTGGCTTCAACCTCCTCCCCCCCAAAAAGTGGAAGATCTAGTTACGATTAGAAATAAACTTTTGTATCTTCATCCATAGATCCTTTACTCATACTCATTCAAAAGGAACGGTTGATCCAACTCAAAAAAAAAAAAATTATGTTTCGCGATTCCATAATCCAATTTGCTTATTCAAATTATAATTTACCTTTGGATACAAATCACGAGAATGTATATTCTTCCTCAAACGTGGCGTTGAGAGGTAAAGGATTAAACCCTTTTAAGAAATAAAGTTTTTGATCGGAATAGGAAAAAACCGAAAGAACCTTTAACTATTTCAGTTGTTAATAGAACGAATCACACTTTTACCACTAAACTATACCCGCTACAATATGATTATTGTATATGAATGTACCGTTTGTCCAACAAAACAAGGGAGTAAAACGTAATCAAGATAGTATCAGAATCATGAAAATTGGAGTGCTGATGTGTTCCAGGGGGAAGGCTTGATGAAATAGGAGAAGAGAATGGGGGCTCATTTAAATAACAAGTTATATCTTTTCTTTTGCTGGTGGAGTTATTACTGACAGTCCCGGCCTGAAAGATCCATTTAAGTCGGAACATAAGATTGAGTTAAGTTGCGCAAGAATCCATAGCTCCATTTTTTTTTTTCAACTTCTTCCTCGAGTCTTTCAAGCAAAGAAACGATTTTCTCAAAAAAATAAAAATAAAGAAGGAGAGTTTTAATTTGAGTCTTATCTTTTTTCGAAGCTATTCCTTTCTTCCCTATTCATTCACCTGTCCGATCTTCTGAATTGGGGTCAATTAGATCTAGTAAAAAATCATAGTATTCATTTTGTTTGTGTTTGTGGACTCAAATGTTCAAACAAAGCTTGTCCCTTGAAGAAATAAATGAGTTCTAATAGAAATAGAATATGTATGTTTTTTTATTCCAGTAGGGAAATCGAGAAAAGGAAAAAGAAAAAATAATAAGAAATGAAACTCCTATCATAGGAATGGAAATAGTCCTTCTTGCTCTTGTTGCTGCTTCAATAACAATTTGGTTTTCAAATCAGAAAAATAATTTGATCCATGATTCATTGGAACAAAAGAAGGAACGGCCTGGCTAGGTACTGTACTGGCCAGGCCGGGGGAATAAAAGAACCCTTCGGACGAAATCAAAGACGTACTCTTTCTATTGGAGATATCTGTTTCGAATCGTTATCCAAATTGAATTGCGGATAAAATTCGTATATATATAGTAAGTATAATATAGTAAGTATAAATAAATGTATAAAATAAATAAATAAAGATAATTCGTATATATATAGTAAGTATAATATAGTAAGTATAAATAAATGTATAAAATAAATAAATAAAGATAAAGAAAGACTTTGATCAATATTTACTTCAGGCGTCGCATATGAATTATCTTTTTGTAATTGGGAGAGATGGCTGAGTGGACTAAAGCGACGGATTGCTAATCCGTTGTACGAGCTGTTCGTACCGAGGGTTCGAATCCCTCTTTCTCCGTTCCCTCGGATCACTTGAGATTTATCTTTCGAATTCGAAAAAATATCAAGTCCTTTATCATAGTTAAATGTCTGGAATAGAGAAAAGCATAGGAAAATGCAGAAATCAAGCAAGGAAATAATGAAAAATCTCTGATTTTTTTATTCCTCACGTCCAGGATTACGTCCTGGATCATTAGATAGGAATCCGAAGATGAAGAGAGAAACAAAGAATATCACTACTGTGTAAACGAAGAGTTTGAGAGTAAGCATTGCACAATCTCCAAGATCATTTTTTTTTTGTTTTTTGCAAAGGAAATAAGGGAATAGATTCTCTATTTTTGTACCACATATCCTTGACACCAAGAAAAGAAATGAAAAAGTGGTTTCTAGAAAAGAAAGGAATTTGCAGGAATTCCTTTGTTACCAAAATTATCTTGTCATACCCCAATTAGGTATTATGGGGTACCATAATGGGGTCTTTGACCCCTGGAACTGGAAGGGCATAATGCGGAAATTAGGTGATCCAGATTCATCGCGGCTATCAAAAAGCAAAAGAATTTCAATCTTTGAATCGAGGGTTCATAATGTAAGACTTATCTGATCTTATCAATTGTTATGTTAGAGTTGAATTTATTTTATCGAATAAATCATGAATATGAATGTTTCTAGGACAGTATTAAAGATCTCATCGAAAACTTACAGCAGCTTGCCAAACAAGGGCTAAGAGAAAAAAGAGCACAGGTATGACTGGCATAAAATCTACGATTGGATTGAAAAAAGCATAAGCTTCGGGCAATTTGGCGAAGAAAAAGCTACTCGAATGAAGGGCAGAATTAAGACAGATACAGATCAAACTAAAGATATTAAGCATAAGAAATATTTCGTTCTTGGAGATAATTTCATTTTTATTGAGTTATTGATATAAGGGAAAAATTAAGAAAGAAGAGAAGACAAAAAATCCTTCTTTCTTTTTCTTTGAACTTCCCCCAATCAAAAATCCTTCAATTCTCAAATGAGAATAGAAGGAATCATACTTTCATACAATATCTTAATTGACTTATATGGAATGATCAATGAATTCATTTTCATTCTACATTTACACGTATAGAATCCTAGCAACAACCTATTCCATAGATATTTGGGCTGGAATTGACGAATAACCAATAACAATATTAGTGTTTATTAGTGTCGAATTGAAATCTAAATGGGGCGTGGCCAAGTGGTAAGGCAGCGGGTTTTGGTCCCGTTACTCGGAGGTTCGAATCCTTCCGTCCCAGACCGCTTCTATCAAAACAAAGATTGTTCTCTTTAACAATCTTCTGTTTAAGAGTATAAGGTATAAGGTTGGATACAATATGATCCAATTTTTCTTTCTGAGTTCTAATGATTCTTCTATGAATCATAGATTCCTTTCGATTTCCAATTGTAAGAAAAAGAATCGAGTATAAATTGCGGATGGAAATAAACATCTTTTACCTTTTTGATATTAGGTAGGATGGGAACATAGATCAAAGTTGAATTAAAAAAAAAATGGGATGGGCCGTTCAGTGTATGCCCGTCCCGCTCTACTCATATTCATATTGGGGTAAGTTAGTCACTTATAGAAACTTTATGCCCATCTATTATATTTTGATTCTCACATGATGCATTCTAAGTTGAAATGCGAAAGATAAGATCTCTATTTTTTCGAAACTAAACATGTTAGTCAAAATGACTAATTCTATGTGGATCCTGAATCCTAAACAGGAGGGAGTTCTTGGGACTAATTACATCACTGGGATTAAAGTTCTTAAGACTGGGTGTGGGTGGGGTAAAATCAAAATTAAGAACAACGAATTGATCTGGACCCATTTTGCTTTGTACCTATACAAGATAATATAACATACCGCAAGAGGATCTTTTATTATTTGATTGTCTTGGGGTATGATTCATGATCCCCATAGAATTCGAGTTAATCGGCAATGGAAGGTATCAATTTTTCAATATCTGTGTCGTCCGGATCTCATTAATAAACAATAAAGTGCAATATGGAACAGATTTTTTTTCTTTGAGCCTAATTGCTTTTTTTTTTTTTGCATCTGGCTACAATAAATAATTGGAAGTCAATGTAGTGATTGGGAGGAAGATTCATATATTCCATTCACTTTACTTTTGACTTGATAGAATTTATGGAAGGGTTACTAAACCTAAAGTAAAGCAAAATCTGTATAAAATGAACCATGCCTACATGTATTGTTATTGTTTGTTCTATTTCAGTGATACCGGTATTTCGGCTGCGGTGAAAAAGATCTTTGATACCTTACCTTAAATATCTATGATTACTCCCGTTGACAATTGTTCTGTGTATCTGATGGATACGGAAAGATCATACTCCTACGGTTCTGGTTTTATCAATCAGATGGAAGAATAACAACCTTAATCTTATCTTACATGAGAGCTTTTTTCCATCCATCCCATCCCCATGAAAACAAATAAATTGAATTTGTTTCTCGATCCATCTACCTGCTTTAAATCATTAATGATTCAATTGGAAAAGGAACATGGATTTCTCTTATGTCTTATGATGATCAAATTTAGTCATTACAGGAAAACTTATTTCCATTAATGATAATGATGTCGAAGTAGGAAATTATGATGTCGAAGTAGGAAATTCTTGAAACCTTTTTTCATGATTCCTTTATCAATCCTTAGATACTTGAAGAAGCGCGAGATTGATGAACCTAGTCTATAATCGATTCATTTGCGACTTTTCCGAGTCATTGGAATAGCTTATTTGGCTAATGACTTATTTTGTTCCGGTATTGAGTATTGAGAATCTAATTAAAGACCTTTCTTTAATTTAGTTGTTCGAGAAAGAGTTGGATCCTTCATGATTGATTGTCCCGAACAATCTGTTGAAGATGTAGATGTAAAGAAGTGTTAAGTAATTCGTTTATTCGTCTTTTTTAGAAATGTGTTTCATTCATACGGTCGAATATGGGGTAAGATTGAATCTTTGTCTTTGCTTGTGGGGCCTTCTCTAGATGAATACCTATCCATCCTATATATATCAAAATATCTATAATATAGATATCAAAATATATATCAAAATCAAAATATAGATATAAATATCTATTTATATATATAATTTATATATATATAAATATAAAAGTATGGACTGCTGTGTACCGATTGAGCGTACCGATTGAGCCAATGACTATTCCGGATTCCATATTGAATCAATTCCATACCGGTTCAAAATTAGAGGAATGTTATGGTAAAACTTCGTTTGAAACGATGTGGTAGAAAGCAACGTGCGACTTGAAAGACATGATCGGCTGTGGATTCTTGCATCCACCATTTTATATATCAATGAAGATGCTCTTGGCTCGACATAGTTTGTTCTGTTCTACTAGGACCCCCCAAAATTGGGGGTTGTAAATAGTACATGATGTAGCTCGAGTATAAAGTATTGATTCATTTATCAAGGGGAAGGATCTAGGGTTAGTGCCAATCAATAAGTTGGAACAACTTCGTAAGTATATCTTCGATATAGAAATCCAAAGGTTCAAATTCCAACAAGTTTCGAATAAAAAAAAACAAAGTAAAATTTGCCGGAATTGGTAAAACTATTTTGATCAAAAGTGTATTACAGGGGAATCAATCGTTCGTATGATTCTTTCAATAGAAAGAAATAACAAAAGGTATGTTGCGACCATTTTGAAACGATTAAGGATCACCGAAGTAATGTCTAAACCCAATGATTCAAAGCAAAGATAAAGGATACCGGAACAAGGAAACACCATTTTCAATTGTCTCAACAACTGGAACTAGATCAGAATGAGGAAGAAAAAGAGATTCTAGGCGGGACAAATAAAAGAGGTTAGAGACGGCTCAACAAATGTCCAAGGATTTCCCTTTAAGCTCTTTGAGAATTGCCCAACTTGAGTTATGAGTACGAATGATATTTCTTTTTTTTTTTCAGGAAAGGAAAGGAAGGAAGAACAAAAAAAACGACTCAACTTATAGTCTAATTGATGATTTTATGGATACATTTGTCACTATATGATATGCATAGCATAAATTCAAACTCGAATCATTCTTTCTCGAGCCGTATGAGGAGAAAACCTCCTATACGTTTCTAGGGGGGGCATTGTTCATCTATATCTATCCCAATGAGTCATCTATCGAATCATTGCGATTGATGTTCGATCCCAAAGAGAAGGAAGAGATCTTCGTAAAGTGGGTTTTTACGATCCGATAAAGAATCAAACTTATTCAAACGTTCCTGCTATTCTATATTTCCTTGAAAAAGGCGCTCAACCTACAGGAACTGTTCATGATATTTCAAAGAAGGCAGAGGTCTTTAAGGAACTTCGAATTAATCAAACGAAATGAAATAAATGAAATAAACAAAAAAGGGGGGTGCCCAGTATCTTATCGAGCTTTGTGTAATTCTTTCTCCACCACTCCGATTTTTCTTACTCTATTCATACCTATTCACTATTGCTCCTCTATAATCCCATATCAGATAACGATAACGAAAAAAAATCTTTTTTTATTGATATGAGACAGATAGAAAAAAAAATCTCGAGTGAATAGATGAAATAATCGGATCTAGAAAATGATGGTATGGGATTACCATCAATCGGATTGTTTTCGTTGGGACTCCACCAACAAACAAGGGGTCAATCTTGTTTATTGTACCTCTATTGAATAAACTAGAGATTTTTTTCCTACTTTTTTTTTTTTCTTATTTATTCCCCCATCCACACTTCATTTCTGATCTGTGTAGTGTCAATCCAACACAAGTACTTATTTTCTTTAATTGAATTTGTTTTCTCAACCAACATTCAATTCATATTGACAATGTTGTATCGATCAAATATAATTTGATCGTGGATAAATAGATCCATTTATCCCAGCCTCATAAGTTTGTTTCTTTATTTCTTTACTTTATTTCAATTTCACTCAAATGGTGAGTTCGCCAGATTCGCTGCGACACAAGAAGTATCTTCTTAATGAAAAATGAAAAAAAAAAATATTGATAAAAATATGGATGATCCATAAATTTTGGCATCCATCTATATTGATCCGGGAATTCGTTGTATTTTCATCTAATCTGTTCATTTTGATGTTCATAATTGATCATCAAATTTTCTTTTAGATTTGTTTGTTACTAGTTCAATGTTTTGACGGGGTCGAGCAATCCAATCCCAATCTCTTGGTTTGAGTTTTATTTTTATTCCGATCGTATCTACACACCATATTTTTCCGGGTTGCTAACTCAACGGTAGAGTACTCGGCTTTTAAGTGCGGCTATGATCTTTTACACATTTGGATGAAGCAAGGGATTCGTCCATACCATTGGTATAGTTTGTAAGACCACGACTGATCCTGAAAGGGAATGAATGGAAAAAATAGCATGTCGTATCAATGGAGAATTTTGTTGATAATACTTTATCCTTACCGAATCGGTACAAAATCTTGTTTTGATTCTTGGAACGGGACCAAACCAATTCACCATTGGATCGAGTGAATAAATGGATAGGGCTCTATCGCTCCAATTATAGGGAAACCAAAAGTAACGAGCTTTTGTTCTTAATTCGAATGATTACCCGATCTAATTAGATGTTAAAAATAGATTAGTGCCTGATGGGGGAAAGGGTTCTCCTGTGAGTAGATTATCGATTCCTTTTTTTAATGAATCCTAACTATTAAATATTCTTTTCTTTCTCGATTATGGAGTGGAAACGAATGTGTAGAAGAACGGTATACTGATAAAGAGAATTTTTCCAAAGTCAAAAGAGCGATCGGCTTGCAAAAATAAAGGATTTCCAGTCATCTCTTGTAACTATAACGAAACAAAAAATTAGATGGAAAAATGGAGGATCTGTTGATTGGCTTCCTTGTCTCCGGGGTATCCATTCTTTTCTTAATCGATTCTTTTATTACTATATACCTTGATACCTTGTTTTGACCGTATCGCACTATGTATTATTTGATAACCCAAGAAATCTCTATGCTTTTGATTCAAGTATCATTTCAAATGGAGGAATTACAAGGATATTTAGAAATAGACGGATCTCGACAACAATGCTTCCTATATCCGCTTCTCTTTCAGGAGTATATCTATGCACTTGCTCATGATCATGGTTTAAATGGATCGATTCTTTACAAACCCATGGAAATTTTCGGTTATGACAATAAATTCAGTTCACTAATTGTGAAACGTTTAATTACTCGAATGCATCAACAGAATCATTTGATTCTTTCGGTTAAAGATTCTAAACAAAATCTATTTGTTGGGAACAACAAATATTTTGATTCTCAAATGATGTCAGAGGTTTTTGCAGTCATTGTGGAAATTCCATTCTCACTACGATTAGTATCTTCCCTAGAAGAAAAAGAAATAGCAAAATCTCATATACGATCTATTCATTCAATATTTCTCTTTTTAGAGGACAAATTTTCACATTTAAATCATGTGTCAGATATACTAATACCCCACCCCATCCATCTGGAAATCTTGGTTCAAACCCTTCGCTGCTGGATACAAGATGCTCCCTCTTTGCATTTGTTGAGATTTTTTCTCTACGAGTCTCGTAATTCGAATAGTCTCATTACTCCAAAGAAATCCATTTCCCTTTTTTCAAAAAGGAATCAAAGATTCTTCTTGTTCCTATATAATTCTCATGTA
>NW_027519606.1:0-2500 GCF_043159265.1 Tasmannia lanceolata
GATCTTTGGAATTCATTTATTTCTCTCAGGGGTGGCTTGCTTTGGGTTTGGCGCATTTCATGTAACAGGCTTGTATGGTCCTGGAATATGGGTGTCCGATCCTTATGGTCTAACCGGAAAAGTACAATCTGTAAATCCAGCGTGGGGCGCAGAAGGTTTTGATCCTTTTGTTCCGGGAGGAATAGCCTCTCATCATATTGCAGCGGGGACATTGGGGATATTGGCGGGACTATTCCATCTTAGTGTCCGCCCGCCCCAACGTTTATACAAAGGATTACGTATGGGCAATATTGAAACTGTACTTTCTAGTAGTATCGCTGCTGTCTTTTTTGCAGCTTTCGTCGTTGCTGGAACTATGTGGTATGGTTCAGCAACTACTCCCATAGAATTATTTGGTCCCACTCGTTATCAGTGGGATCAGGGATACTTCCAGCAAGAAATATATCGAAGAGTTGGAGCCGGGCTAGCCGAAAATCTGAGTTTATCGGAAGCTTGGTCTAAAATTCCCGAAAAATTAGCTTTTTATGATTACATCGGTAATAATCCGGCGAAGGGGGGATTATTCAGAGCAGGCTCAATGGACAATGGGGATGGAATAGCTGTTGGATGGTTAGGACACCCCATCTTTAGAGATAAAGAGGGGCATGAGCTTTTTGTACGTCGTATGCCTACTTTTTTTGAAACATTTCCGGTGGTTTTGGTAGACGGAGACGGAATTGTGAGAGCGGATGTTCCTTTTAGAAGGGCAGAATCGAAGTATAGTGTCGAACAAGTAGGTGTAACTGTTGAGTTCTATGGTGGCGAACTCAATGGGGTCAGTTATGGCGATCCTGCTACTGTGAAAAAATATGCTAGACGTGCCCAATTGGGTGAAATTTTTGAATTAGATCGTGCTACTTTGAAATCCGATGGTGTTTTTCGTAGCAGTCCAAGGGGTTGGTTTACTTTTGGACATGCTACGTTTGCTTTGCTCTTCTTTTTCGGACACATTTGGCATGGGGCTAGAACCTTGTTCAGAGATGTTTTTGCTGGTATTGACCCTGATTTGGATGCTCAAGTGGAATTTGGAACATTCCAAAAACTTGGAGATCCAACTACAAGGCGACAAGTAGTCTGATACAACATTACTCTAGCGTCTTTTGCCTCTATTTGATTTTTTTTTGATTTGACATAAGGTTAGGGTACCGTAGAAATCTTGATTTTAATCATCGCCTTTTCTTTGACTCTTGCCCTTTCTTTACTTTATCTGGGAAATGTTCCCAAATGCACAGGTGTGGAAGCTATAATTGTAAACCACGATCGAATCCATGGAAGCATTGGTTTATACATTCCTGTTAGTCTCGACTCTAGGGATAATTTTTTTCGCTATCTTTTTTCGAGAACCACCTAAGGTTCCGACAAAAAGGATGAAATGATTTTTTATTATCTCAATTGAAGTAATGAGCCTCCCAATACAATATGGGAGGTTCATTATTTCAACTAGTCCCCGTGCTCCTCGAATGGATCTCTTAGTTGTTGAGAGGGTTGCCCAAAAGCGGTATATAAGGCGTACCCAGTAAAGCTTACAAGTGAACCAGATATGGAGATGGCGACTAGGGTTGCTGTTTCCATTATTAGATAATTTCAAGACCACGACGGATCTACGCTACGAGAAGATCGTTTATTTACAACGGAATAGTATACAAAGTCAACAGATCTCAACCAATGCAATAGGATTTATGGCTACACAAACCATTGAGGGTAGTTCTAGATCTAGGCCAAGACGAACTATTACAGGGAATTTATTGAAACCATTGAATTCGGAATATGGTAAAGTAGCCCCTGGATGGGGAACTACTCCTTTGATGGGTGTCGCAATGGCTCTGTTTGCGATATTCCTATCTATTATTTTGGAGATTTATAATTCTTCCGTTTTACTGGATGGAATTTCAATGAGTTAGGTCCATAAGAACCATGAAGTCCTAGTTTTCAATCAAAAATGAATTACTTAGGGATCAGATTTCTAGGCTATTCCGGTAGTTCGACCGTGGAATTCCGTTGTTTCGGTATTTCCGGAATATGAGTGTGTGACTTGTTATAATTGATCCTATTGATAGTACAGAGAATGGGTCTGTCATCTCGATCGAGATGGTTCTGCCTCGTCAGATATTCATTCTAGTATCTGAAGCACGGAATATAATCAAGAAATATTTGAACTATGATTCATACCTACTATTCAGACCTCGCGACCGGACTCCAAAAAATGAGAGGTATTTCATAAATTGAACGATTTTTCTTCCTTCAGAATCATGCTTTTTTGACCGAAGGACAAATGTTTCTCTGGATTTTTAGTCATTACATCCATTCATTGAATAAGTGATGATCAAATGGTTCTTACTCAGAGAACCTTTGGGCTTAGCTTGGGGGCTTTATTGAATCATCGTGGTTCTAGTATGAATCTGAGGTTTCAATCGATTCATAGGGTCTCAACAAGAGAATTCCTATCAATAGGAAACAAAAC
>NW_027519606.1:5000-10000 GCF_043159265.1 Tasmannia lanceolata
TTGTGCTAAAGATTCAAAACCAATTTGATTCTTCTCTTTCTTTATTTGATTCTTCTCTTTCTTTATAATTCTTCATTTCTTTCTTTATTCTTTATAAAATATAAAATAAAAAGATGAAATAATTCCAATGGATTTAAAACTTATTCTTAGGTAAATCAATTGTGAAATGTTTCTGTAAAATGTCCAATATCCGTTTTACATCTTCTATGCGCAAATGTTCAATTCTCATAAGATCTTCTTGACTCTTACTCAAAAGGTCCAATAATGTATGTATATTGGACCTTTTGAGACAATTATAGGTTCTGGGAGGCAATTCTGATTGGTCAATAAAAATACATTCCAATGCAATTCCTTTTTTGTTTTTCTTTAGATTAGCCAATTTATCCTGAAAGGTAAAAAAAGGTACAGTACCCCTGTTTAGATTGTTTAGATTGTCCTCTAAATTTATGTCCTCTTCCTCCCCATGTAGAAAAGGAATAAATAAATCAATCAAATTACGGGAAGCTTCGTGAAGTGCTTCTTTAGGAGTTAAACTTCCATTCGTCCATATTTCTAGAAAAAGTATCTCTTGTTTCTCATTCCCATTCCCATAAGAATGAATACTATGATTCGCATTTCGAACAGGCATGGATACAGCCTCTATAGGATAACTTCCATCTTGATCGTTATTTGGGGTTTTCATACGATATCCGCGATCCCTCTCGATTTGTAATCCAATACACAAATCAATTGGTTCTGTCAGGCTAGCTATATGCTGTGTAGTATCAACCATTTTCACAGAAGGTGGCGAGATGATATCTTGAGCAGTTACGCATCTCGGACCCCTGACGAAAATAGATGCGTCGCAAGTTCCATACAGATTACTTCTCAATACAATTTCTTTCAAATTCATGAAAATTTCATGTACTGATTCTTCAATACCGACTATCGTAGAATATTCATGTGGTATCTTATCAGATTTTGCGCGTGTGATACATGTTCCTTCTATTTCTCCAAGTAAAGCCCTTCGCATAGCGATACCTATCATATCTGCTTGACCTTTCATAAGCGGGGACAGAATGAAACGTCCATAGGAAAGGCGCTTACTGTCTGTTCTTGATTCAACACACTTCCACTGTAGTGTCCGAGTGGATACTGCTACTTCCTCTCGAACCATACTAATATTATTGATCAGATCATTGAATCATTTATTTCTCTTGAAATCAGTTCAATTCTTATTTCTACACACGCCTTTTTTTAGGAGGTCTACATCCATTATGTGGCATAGGGGTTACGTCACGTACGAAACTTAATAGTATACCACTTCTGCGAATGGCTCGTAATGCTGCATCTCTTCCGAGACCAGGACCCTTTATCATGACTTCTGCTCGTTGCATACCCTGATCCACTACTGTACGAATAGCATTTCCTGCTGCGGTTTGAGCAGCAAATGGTGTCCCTCTTCTTGTGCCTCTGAATCCACAAGTACCAGCGGAGGACCAAGAAACCACCCGACCTCGCATATCCGTAACAGTTACAATGGTATTGTTGAAACTCGCTTGAACATGAATAACTCCTTTTGGTATTCTACGTCCATTCTTACGTGAACTAATACGCCCATTCCTACGCGAACCAATTCTTGGTATAGGTTTTGTCATATTTTAGCATCTCATAAATATGAGTCAGAGATATACGGATATATCCATTTCATGTCAAAACAGATCCTTTATTTGTACAACGGGTCCCTTACTTTAGAAAGGCCCTTTTTAGAAAGATTACCCTTGTCTCTGTTTATGTCTCGGATTGAAACAAATTACTATAATTCGTCCTCGCCTACGGATCAGTCGACATTTTTCGCAAATTTTACGAACAGAAGCCCTTATTTTCATATTTGTCATTCCTTAATTCCGAATCTACTCTTTTGAAGAAAATAAGTCTCTTGAAATTTTGAACCTCGAATTGTATCCCCATGGAAGAAATGTTTAAAAAGTCACCTAATCGTTCGAACCTTTGTTGCGAAGTCTATAAATTATACGTCCCTTGGTTGAATCATAACGACTTACTTCGATTTTGACTCTATCTCCTGGTAGTATCCGTATAAAACTACGTCGGATCCTCCCCGAAACATAACCTAGAATCAGATCTTCATTATCTAAACGAACCCGGAACATACCATTTGGAAGTGATTCAGTAATTAAACCTTCATGAATCAATTTTTGTTCTTTCATTTCAGGTAACCCCCTTGAAGTATCAACTAATGGAGGAGGAGTGATATTAGACAACCTGCCTTTTCTCTCTTTTTCACAAATCGAAAGTTACGGATCAAATTCGGATATTCAGAAGGATCACCATATATAACATAAAATTTCTCCTCCAATTCTTTTTAGTCGAGCTTCTCGATCTGTCATTATACCTCGAGAAGTAGAAAGAATTACAATACCTATTCCACCTAAAATCCTAGGAATTCGTTTATAGTTGGAATAGATTCGTAGACCGGGTCGGCTGATACACTTTAAAATATTTCTATATGTTCCTTTCTGATTCCTTCTATGTCGCAGGGTTAAAACCAAGAAATATTTCTTGTTTTCTCGATGTTTCCTAACATTTTCAATAAAACCTTCTCGTAGAAGTATTTTAATAATGTTTTCGGTTATATTAGTAGATGCTATTCGAGCTGTTCTTTTTTTATCCATGTCAGCATTTCTTATAGAAGTTATTATATCGGCAATAGTGTCCTTACTCATGACGAACTATAATTATTAGGGCTTCCCCATTTTGATATAATCAACATGTTCTGTTTTTTTTTTTTCTTGATTTTCATTTTCACTTTCAATTTTTTTTTTTATGAATTATTAAAGGTATATGCATAAGACACAATCTACTAATGGATTTGATCTACTTCAGATACCCTACTATATAATGGTCTCATCTACTAGTCTTTATAATACCTCAGGAGCTAATGAGACTATTTTAGTGAAATTCAACTGTCTCAATTCCCGAGCGATCGCGCCAAAAACTCGAGTTCCTTTTGGATTTCCTTCTTGATCAATGACAACCGCTGCATTGTCATCATATCGTATTATCATACCGTTGTCACGTTTGAGTTCTTTACATGTACGTACAATTACAGCTCTGATCACTTCTGATCTTTCGAGAGGCATATTGGGTACTGCTTCTTTGATTACAGCAACAATAACATCACCGATATGAGCATATCGGCGATTACTAGCTCCGATTATTCGAATACACATCAATTCTCGAGCCCCGCTGTTGTCCGCTACATTCAAATGGGTCTGAGGTTGAATCATATCATTTTTTTTTTTTTGAATCTCTTATTTCAATGCAAAGGGCGAAGGAAAAAAGAAAGAAATATTGTCTGTCCAGAAATAAATAAATCTGCAATTGTATTTTTCATCAAAAATACTCCTTTCTTTTGGTTTCACATCCCTATCCCACAATAACGAATTGAGTTCGTATAGGCATTTTGCACGCAGCTATTGAAATAGCTGCTCTGGCTACAGTTTCTGAGACTCCGCCCATTTCATAAAGTATTCGACCCGGTTTAACGACGGATACCCAATATTCGGGGGATCCCTTACCCGAACCCATACGTGTTTCTGTGGGTCTGACTGTAACGGGTTTGTCGGGAAATATACGTACCCAGATTTTTCCACCACGACGCGCATATCGTGTCATTGCTCGTCGCCCTGCTTCTATTTGTCTAGATGTGATCCAAGCGGGTTCAAGTGCCTGAAGAGCGTATCTACCGAAACAAATACGATTGCCTCGATAAGATATTCCCTTCATTCTTCCTCTATGTTGTTTACGGAATCTGGTTCTTTTGGGGTTATAGTTGATGGTTGTTTCTCAACCCCATCTCTACTGCAGAACCGGACATGAGAGTTTCGTCTCATCCAGCTCCTCGCGAATGAAACGATTCAATAATATTACAAATACACATGTATTTAATGAATAATACACTGAATCATGGGATTTCTTGATAGTTAATCCATCATGTAGGAATCTGTATATCTTGTATATACAGCAGCTAGACGTATCTTTCTATTTCGATTTATAATTTATAGGACGTATATTTCTATTTATGGATAATGAATGCCTTTCTTTTTATAACGAATCCTTCTTTTGGCCTTTACTGAATGGAATCGCCCAAAATTTTGCAATCCAATAAGGAAAGGTTCGCGGGCGAATATTGACTCTTTAAAATCTGCTTCATTCGTAGGGTCAACCCATGACCTTTCAGAATAAATAAAAGGGTTCTTGGTTGGTTTCGCCATCCCACCCAATGAATCATTAGGATTCGTTTTTAATAGAATCTTGTGCAGTCACAGGTTCCGTCGTTCCCATAGCTTCTCCATTAATGGTTAGGTCTGAACTCTACAGTGGAGCTCCCAATTTCATTTGTTCCCGAGTCAATCTCCTCAGTCTCTATTGACTCGAGGCTCTTTATTATTTTCATTTTTCCTATGAACCGGATTCATCTACTTATAAACGAATCCGTATTGATGCTTTATCACGCTGCCTTTTATGAGATGATTCATAGACCATACATATTGGAATCATATAGCATTGATTGATATTCTCCTCCTTTCTTTCTCTCACCCCTCCTTTTACCCATATCCCTCTATTTTCGCTTTACAAACCATAATCAGATTTTTTTTTCCTTTATGAAAAAAAAAAAAAACGATTTCAGTTGCTACAACTATATGATCAACACATCATATAGTGACTGCTTTCTTGGATCTCGATAATACGAAGCAATGAGCTGGTTATTAGTTCTCTAGTTATTAGTTATGGGCTGGTCCATTGTTTTTTTTTTTTTTGAATCCAACTCTAAAGAAAAAACCAACGAGTCACACACTAAGCATAGCAATTCTACCAAATGATCAATCGAATTTTTATTCAACCCTATATAATTATAATTAATAATTAGAAATAATTAATAATTCTAATTAGAATTGTTCATTTTTGATTGAAGGGAAAAAGAATGAATGAAAGAGTTT
>NW_027519607.1:0-7500 GCF_043159265.1 Tasmannia lanceolata
ACACGCGGTAGAAAAATTACGTCAATCCATTGAGATATGGTATGCTACAAGTGAATATTTGAGACAAGAAATGCATCCTAATTTTAGGATGACGGATCCTTCTAATCCAGTCCATATAATGTCCTTTTCGGGAGCTCGGGGAAATGCATCTCAGGTACACCAATTAGTCGGTATGAGAGGATTAATGTCGGATCCCCAAGGACAAATGATTGATTTACCCATTCAAAGCAATTTACGCGAAGGACTTTCTTTAACGGAATATCTCATTTCTTGCTACGGAGCTCGCAAAGGAGTTGTGGATACTGCTGTACGAACATCAGATGCTGGATACCTCACGCGTCGACTTGTTGAAGTAGTTCAACACATTGTTGTACGTAGAACAGATTGTGGCACTATCCGAGGTATTTCCGTGAGTCCTCGAAATGGGATGACGGAAAAAATGTTGATCCAAACACTAATTGGTCGTGTATTAGCAGACGATATATATATGGGTCTACGATGCATTGCCGCTCGAAATCAAGATATTGGGGTTGGGCTTGTCAATCGATTCATAACCTTTCGAGCACAATCAATATATATTCGAACCCCCTTTATTTGCAGGAGTACATCTTGGATCTGTCGATTATGTTATGGTCGGAGTCCCACTCATGGTGACCTGGTCGAATTGGGAGAAGCAGTAGGTATCATTGCGGGTCAATCAATTGGGGAACCAGGGACTCAACTAACATTAAGAACTTTTCATACCGGTGGAGTATTCACAGGTGGTACTGCAGAACATGTACGAGCCCCCTCTAATGGAAAAATAAAATTCAATGAGGATTTGGTTCATCCCACACGTACACGTCATGGGCATCCTGCTTTTCTATGTTATATAGACCTGTATGTCACTATTGAGAGTCAGGATATTCTACATAATGTGAATATTCCACCAAAAAGTTTTCTTTTAGTTCAAAATGATCAATATGTAGAATCAGAACAAGTGATTGCCGAGATTCGCGCTGGAACATCCACTTTCAATTTTAAAGAGAGAGTTCGAAAACATATTTATTCTGACTCAGAGGGAGAAATGCACTGGAGTACCGATGTGTACCATGCACCTGAATATACATATGGTAATGTTCATCTCTTACCTAAAACAAGTCATTTATGGATATTATCGGGGGGTCCGTGCAGATCTAGTATAGTGCCTTTTTCGCTCCACAAGGATCAAGATCAAATGAACATTCATTCTCTTTCTGTCGAACAGAGAGAGAGTTCTGACCTCTCAGTGACTAATGATCGAGTGAGACACAAATTGTTTAGTTCAGATCCTTCCGGTAAAAAAGAGGGAAAGATTCTTGATTATTCAGGACCTGCTCGAATCATATCCAATGGTCGTTGGAATTTCATATATCCTGCCATTCTCCACGAGAATTCTGATTTATTGGCGAAAAGGCGAAGAAATAGATTCATCATCCCATTCCAATATGATCAAGAACGAGAGAAAGAACTAATGCCTCGTTCTGGTATCTCGATTGAAATACCCATAAATGGTATTTTACGTAGAAATAGTATTCTTGCTTATTTCGACGATCCCCGATACAGAAGAAGCAGTTCAGGAATTACTAAGTATGGGACTGTAGAAGTGGATTCAATCGTCAAAAAAGAGGATTTGATTGAGTATCGAGGAGCAAAGGAATTTAGTCCGAAATACCAAATGAAAGTAGATCGCTTTTTTTTCATTCCCGAAGAAGTGCATATCTTACCTGGCTCTTCGTCCATAATGGTACAGAACAATAGTATCATTGGAGTCGATACACGAATCACTTTAAATACAAGAAGCCGCGTAGGTGGATTAGTCCGAGTGGAGAGAAAAAAAAAAAGGATTGAACTGAAAATCTTTTCTGGAGATATCCATTTTCCTGGAGAGACAGATAAGATCTCCCGGCACAGCGGCATCTTGATACCACCAGGAACGGGAAAAAAAAATTCTAAGGAATCAAAAAAATTACAAAATTGGATCTATGTCCAACGGATCACACCTACCAAGAAAAAGTATTTTGTTTCGGTTCGATCCGTAGTCACATATGAAATAGCTGATGGTATCAATTTAGCAACGCTTTTTCCCCAGGATCTGTTGCAAGAAAGGGATAATGTGAAATTCCGAGTTGAAAATTATATCCTTTATAGAAATGGCAAACCAATTCGAGGAATTTATTACACAAGTATTCAATTAGTTCGTACTTGTTTAGTATTGAATTGGGACCAAGACCGAAATGGTTCTATAGAAAAGGTTCAGGCTTCCATTGTTGAAGTGAGGGCAAATGATCTGATTCGAGATTTCATAAGAATTGACTTAGTGAAGTCCCCTATTTCGTATATCGGAAAAAGGAATGATATGGCGGGTTCGGGATTGATCCCAGATAATGGATCAGATCACACCAATATCAATCCTTTTTATTCCAAGGCGAGGAGGATTCAATCACTTACCCAACATCAAGGAACTATTCGTACGTTGCTGAATAGAAATAAGGAATGCCAATCTTTTCTAATTTTGTCATTATCCAATTGTTCTCGAATTGGTCCATTCAATGGTTCTAAATCTCACAATGTGACAAAAGAATCAATTCAAATTAAAGAGGATCCCATGATTCCGATTAGGAATTCGTTGGGTCCCTTAGGGACTGTACCTAAAATTGCGAATTTTTATTCACCTTACTATTTAATAACTCATAATCAGATCTTGTTAAATAAATATTTGCTACTTGACAATTTAAAACAGACTTTACAAGTACTTAAATATTATTTAATGGATGAAAATGGGAGAATTTATAATCCCTATCCATGCAGGAACATCATTTTTCATCCATTCGATTTGACTTGGTGCTTTCTCCATCACGATTATTGTGAGAAGACATCCAAAATAATTGTCCTCGGACAGTTTATTTGTGAAAATGTATGTATATCCAAATATGGACCACAGATAAAATCTGGTCAAGTTCTAATTGTTCATGTTGACTCCTTAGTCATAAGATCAGCTAAGCCTCATTTGGCCACCCCAGGGGCAACCGTTCATGGTCATTATGGAGAAATCCTTTACGAAGGGGATACATTAGTTACATTTATATATGAAAAATCGAGATCGGGTGATATAACGCAAGGTCTTCCAAAAGTGGAACAAGTGTTAGAAGTGCGTTCGATTGATTCAATATCGATGAACCTAGAAAAGAGGGTTGAGGGTTGGAACGAACATATAAAAAGAATTCTTGGAATTCCGTGGGAATTCTTGATTGGTGCTGAGCTAACCATAGCGCAAAGTCGTATCTCTTTGGTTAATAAGATCCAAAGGGTTTATCGATCCCAGGGGGTGCAAATCCATAATAGGCATATAGAGATTATTGTACGTCAAATAACATCAAAAGTGTTGGTTTCAGAAGATGGAATGTCTAATGTTTTTTCACCCGGAGAACTAATAGGATTGTTTCGAGCGGAACGAACAGGGCGTGCTTTGGAAGAAGCGATCTGTTACCGAGCCATCTTATTGGGAATTACCAGGGCATCTCTGAATACTCAAAGTTTCATATCCGAAGCAAGTTTTCAAGAAACTGCTCGAGTTTTAGCAAAAGCCGCTCTACGAGGTCGTATTGATTGGTTGAAAGGCCTGAAAGAGAACGTTGTTCTGGGGGGGATGATACCTGTTGGTACCGGATTCAAGGGATTAGTGCACCGTTCAAGGCAAGACAACAACATTCCCTTGGAAATCAAAAAGAAGAATCTATTCGAGGGGGAAATTAGAGATATTTTGTTCCACCACAGAGAATTATTTGGTTCTTACATCCCAAATAATTTCCATAATACACCAGAACAATAATTTACGGGATTTCATGATTCCTAAGAGCAAATTGATTCTTTTCTTTTAACTTTAATTATATGGTATGGTCCGGTCTTTTTATTGGGTAATAAAGATAATAACGAATAGAAAGGAATTAATCACTTGGACCATGTATCAAGGGTCAATCTCCGGGAGAAGGTTCCGTCGGAACAATTATTTATTTCAGGGTACCTCGTCTCTTAAAAAAAAAAAAAAGAGAAAGTGTGGGGAAAAATGACAAGAAGATATTGGAACATTAATTTAGAAGAGATGATGGAAGCAGGAGTTCATTTTGGTCATGGTACTAGGAAATGGAATCCTAGAATGGCACCTTACATCTCTGCAAAGCGTAAAGGTATTCATATTACAAATCTTACTAGAACTGCTCGTTTTTTGTCAGAAGCCTGTGATTTAGTTTTTGATGCAGCAAGTAGGGGAAAACACTTCTTAATAGTTGGTACCAAAAATAAAGCAGCTGATTCAGTAGCATCAGCTGCAATAAAGGCTCGGTGTCATTATGTTAATAAAAAATGGCTCGGTGGTATGTCAACGAATTGGTCCACTACAGAAACGAGACTTCATAAGTTTAGGGATTTGAAAGCGGAACAAAAGGCGGGGAAACTCAACCGTCTACCGAAAAGAGATGCAGCAATGTTGAAGAGACAATTATCTCACCTGCAAACATATTTGGGTGGGATCAAATATATGACGGGCTTACCCGATATTGTAATCATCGTTGATCAGCAAGAAGAATATACGGCTCTTCGAGAATGTCTCACTTTAGGGATTCCGACGATTTGCTTAATCGATACAAATTGTAACCCGGATCTCGCAGATATTTCTATTCCAGCCAACGATGACGCTATAGCGTCAATCCGATTGATTCTTAACAAATTAGTATCCGCAATTTGTGAGGGTCGTTCTAGCTATATAAGAAATCGTTGATTAATAATAAGATAAGCCAATGACTTTTTGAACCCCATAGATTGATTTAATCGGTTACTATTTCTGAATCTCAAAAAAGAGATCAAAATCACTGGGGATATTATGTGATTACTTGGTATCCTAAATATACGATTTAAAGTAGTCGAGTCGAGAAAGAGAGGGTTGAATCAAAATAATTCTTTTTTAAGTTCTATTTCTGTCAGAGGGCAATATGAATGTTCTACCATGTTCCATCAACACACTCAAAGGGTTATACGATCTATCCGGTGTGGAAGTAGGCCAACATTTCTATTGGCAAATAGGGGGTTTCCAAGTCCATGCCCAAGTACTTATCACTTCTTGGGTCGTAATTGCTATCTTATTAGGTTCAGCCACTATAGCTGTTCGGAACCCACAAACCATTCCAACTAACAGTCAGAATTTCTTCGAATATGTACTTGAATTCATTCGAGACTTGAGCAAAACTCAGATTGGAGAAGATTATGGTCCTTGGGTTCCTTTTATTGGAACTATGTTCCTATTTATTTTTGTTTCTAACTGGTCAGGTGCTCTTTTACCTCGGAAAATCATACAGTTACCTCATGGGGAGTTAGCTGCACCCACGAATGATATAAATACTACTGTTGCTTTAGCTTTACCCACGTCAGTGGCATATTTCTATGCGGGTCTTACTAAAAAGGGATTGGGCTATTTCGGTAAATACATTCAACCAACTCCAATACTTTTACCAATTAACATCCTAGAAGATTTCACAAAACCTTTATCACTTAGTTTTCGACTTTTCGGGAATATATTGGCTGATGAATTAGTAGTTGTTGTTCTTGTTTCTTTAGTACCTTTAGTGGTTCCTATACCTGTCATGTTTCTTGGATTATTCACAAGCGGGATTCAAGCTCTTATTTTTGCGACTTTAGCCGCGGCTTATATAGGTGAATCCATGGAGGGTCATCATTGACTAGCTTCCAAAATAGTCTTGTTTTTTTTTTTTTGAAAAAAAAAACAAGACTATCCCAACTCATGGGTGGCTCAAGATAATCTACTTGGGGAACATGATGGATATCTACAAATATGGTAGATACGATTTAGAGTAGGGTCAATAAAGATGTACGATATTAGGGAATTAAAAAAAAAAAAAGGAAAGAGATCGAAAAGATCTTTTTTCCTAAGATTCCCGTTTGGTCCATTTACGTCATACCTCTCCAATTGATATTCTATTTATATCAGTCAATTACGATTACGGTATTACGATTCATAATTTGAATAAGAAAGAATTGTTATGTTATCTGTTTCCGACGTATGCCTAAACAAAAAAACTATGTTCTATCAATTCAATGGTTGACAAAAATTGTCTGCAATTGGATCAATCAAATCTTGATATGGATATGGAATGGTTCGGGCTGATGAATCCATCCGTTTATATCAATGCGCAATAATGATAAAGAAAAGGAAGAGAAAAGTTTACAAACAAATAAGATTCAGAAAAAGGTAGGTTAGGGAGGTTGAGCTGGGTATATGTAATGGCTATAATTCAATCCCTGTGTATGTTTCGAAGAATGATTCTATAATCCAATTCAATATAAGATACGAATGGTTTACGTTATGGAAGAAACATATGTATATGTGATATTAGATATTCACGAGTTATATATGGACTATCCATATATATTATTTCCCATCCCACTGAAGTTAGATGGATTCCAACGGAAGGACTTCCGTTTCATCTTTGGCTGTGGATTGAATGAATAAACAGATGAAGTTAAGGATATAGAAGAGAAAGAGCGAAGAATTGAAAGAGTGGTTCGGAACAAAGAAATGGAAGAACTAGAATCGTATGACTTTACAAAGACTCCATGGATAGGAACTAAAAACGAGATATTGAAGCAGTTATGATGATTCAGTAATATCATCACTTCAATTTGGAGTTCTTAGTTACTTCGACCCGATGGATCTTAGTGATGGAATAATAAGTCATAATTCAGTGATTGTATCATTAACCATTTCTTTATTTTGGTGCGAGGAGCTTACCATGAATCCACTGATTTCTGCCGCTTCCGTTATTGCTGCTGGATTGGCCGTAGGGCTTGCTTCAATTGGACCTGGAGTTGGTCAAGGTACTGCTGCGGGCCAAGCTGTAGAAGGTATTGCGAGACAACCAGAAGCAGAGGGTAAAATACGAGGTACTTTATTGCTTAGTCTGGCTTTTATGGAAGCTTTAACAATTTACGGACTGGTCGTGGCATTAGCGCTTTTATTTGCGAATCCTTTTGTTTAATCCTATAAATGTGAAAAATACGTACTTATTTTTTTCTTATTTGATTGCCGTGAACTTGCCGCTTGCTTCTTCGAATTATATCAACACTTTACTCCTACAACCACTTATTCGTTGAGACAATACCCCACCCCAGGGAAAAGGCTGATTTGAGGATGAGGAATTAGTAGATCCACTCGCTTTCTTCCTTTCCATCCTTAATGGAACCCTTTTTTTTTTTTCACTTTTAGGAAGCGTTGTAACAAACGAGGTATTTCGCAATTGGCATGAGACCCGGGACCTCATATTAATAAGTATTTTATTGGATTGGGAACTTCAATTGAAATAATAATAAAGAATAAATGAAATTTCAAAATGAAATGAATCTATTTTATAAATAAATTCATATTTATAAATAAGTAAATAAATAAAAAGAAATCAATCAAAAGTGGGGCGA
>NW_027519607.1:12500-20000 GCF_043159265.1 Tasmannia lanceolata
ATATCTGTTTCGAATCGTTATCCAAATTGAATTGCGGATAAAATTCGTATATATATAGTAAGTATAATATAGTAAGTATAAATAAATGTATAAAATAAATAAATAAAGATAATTCGTATATATATAGTAAGTATAATATAGTAAGTATAAATAAATGTATAAAATAAATAAATAAAGATAAAGAAAGACTTTGATCAATATTTACTTCAGGCGTCGCATATGAATTATCTTTTTGTAATTGGGAGAGATGGCTGAGTGGACTAAAGCGACGGATTGCTAATCCGTTGTACGAGCTGTTCGTACCGAGGGTTCGAATCCCTCTTTCTCCGTTCCCTCGGATCACTTGAGATTTATCTTTCGAATTCGAAAAAATATCAAGTCCTTTATCATAGTTAAATGTCTGGAATAGAGAAAAGCATAGGAAAATGCAGAAATCAAGCAAGGAAATAATGAAAAATCTCTGATTTTTTTATTCCTCACGTCCAGGATTACGTCCTGGATCATTAGATAGGAATCCGAAGATGAAGAGAGAAACAAAGAATATCACTACTGTGTAAACGAAGAGTTTGAGAGTAAGCATTGCACAATCTCCAAGATCATTTTTTTTTTGTTTTTTGCAAAGGAAATAAGGGAATAGATTCTCTATTTTTGTACCACATATCCTTGACACCAAGAAAAGAAATGAAAAAGTGGTTTCTAGAAAAGAAAGGAATTTGCAGGAATTCCTTTGTTACCAAAATTATCTTGTCATACCCCAATTAGGTATTATGGGGTACCATAATGGGGTCTTTGACCCCTGGAACTGGAAGGGCATAATGCGGAAATTAGGTGATCCAGATTCATCGCGGCTATCAAAAAGCAAAAGAATTTCAATCTTTGAATCGAGGGTTCATAATGTAAGACTTATCTGATCTTATCAATTGTTATGTTAGAGTTGAATTTATTTTATCGAATAAATCATGAATATGAATGTTTCTAGGACAGTATTAAAGATCTCATCGAAAACTTACAGCAGCTTGCCAAACAAGGGCTAAGAGAAAAAAGAGCACAGGTATGACTGGCATAAAATCTACGATTGGATTGAAAAAAGCATAAGCTTCGGGCAATTTGGCGAAGAAAAAGCTACTCGAATGAAGGGCAGAATTAAGACAGATACAGATCAAACTAAAGATATTAAGCATAAGAAATATTTCGTTCTTGGAGATAATTTCATTTTTATTGAGTTATTGATATAAGGGAAAAATTAAGAAAGAAGAGAAGACAAAAAATCCTTCTTTCTTTTTCTTTGAACTTCCCCCAATCAAAAATCCTTCAATTCTCAAATGAGAATAGAAGGAATCATACTTTCATACAATATCTTAATTGACTTATATGGAATGATCAATGAATTCATTTTCATTCTACATTTACACGTATAGAATCCTAGCAACAACCTATTCCATAGATATTTGGGCTGGAATTGACGAATAACCAATAACAATATTAGTGTTTATTAGTGTCGAATTGAAATCTAAATGGGGCGTGGCCAAGTGGTAAGGCAGCGGGTTTTGGTCCCGTTACTCGGAGGTTCGAATCCTTCCGTCCCAGACCGCTTCTATCAAAACAAAGATTGTTCTCTTTAACAATCTTCTGTTTAAGAGTATAAGGTATAAGGTTGGATACAATATGATCCAATTTTTCTTTCTGAGTTCTAATGATTCTTCTATGAATCATAGATTCCTTTCGATTTCCAATTGTAAGAAAAAGAATCGAGTATAAATTGCGGATGGAAATAAACATCTTTTACCTTTTTGATATTAGGTAGGATGGGAACATAGATCAAAGTTGAATTAAAAAAAAAATGGGATGGGCCGTTCAGTGTATGCCCGTCCCGCTCTACTCATATTCATATTGGGGTAAGTTAGTCACTTATAGAAACTTTATGCCCATCTATTATATTTTGATTCTCACATGATGCATTCTAAGTTGAAATGCGAAAGATAAGATCTCTATTTTTTCGAAACTAAACATGTTAGTCAAAATGACTAATTCTATGTGGATCCTGAATCCTAAACAGGAGGGAGTTCTTGGGACTAATTACATCACTGGGATTAAAGTTCTTAAGACTGGGTGTGGGTGGGGTAAAATCAAAATTAAGAACAACGAATTGATCTGGACCCATTTTGCTTTGTACCTATACAAGATAATATAACATACCGCAAGAGGATCTTTTATTATTTGATTGTCTTGGGGTATGATTCATGATCCCCATAGAATTCGAGTTAATCGGCAATGGAAGGTATCAATTTTTCAATATCTGTGTCGTCCGGATCTCATTAATAAACAATAAAGTGCAATATGGAACAGATTTTTTTTCTTTGAGCCTAATTGCTTTTTTTTTTTTTGCATCTGGCTACAATAAATAATTGGAAGTCAATGTAGTGATTGGGAGGAAGATTCATATATTCCATTCACTTTACTTTTGACTTGATAGAATTTATGGAAGGGTTACTAAACCTAAAGTAAAGCAAAATCTGTATAAAATGAACCATGCCTACATGTATTGTTATTGTTTGTTCTATTTCAGTGATACCGGTATTTCGGCTGCGGTGAAAAAGATCTTTGATACCTTACCTTAAATATCTATGATTACTCCCGTTGACAATTGTTCTGTGTATCTGATGGATACGGAAAGATCATACTCCTACGGTTCTGGTTTTATCAATCAGATGGAAGAATAACAACCTTAATCTTATCTTACATGAGAGCTTTTTTCCATCCATCCCATCCCCATGAAAACAAATAAATTGAATTTGTTTCTCGATCCATCTACCTGCTTTAAATCATTAATGATTCAATTGGAAAAGGAACATGGATTTCTCTTATGTCTTATGATGATCAAATTTAGTCATTACAGGAAAACTTATTTCCATTAATGATAATGATGTCGAAGTAGGAAATTATGATGTCGAAGTAGGAAATTCTTGAAACCTTTTTTCATGATTCCTTTATCAATCCTTAGATACTTGAAGAAGCGCGAGATTGATGAACCTAGTCTATAATCGATTCATTTGCGACTTTTCCGAGTCATTGGAATAGCTTATTTGGCTAATGACTTATTTTGTTCCGGTATTGAGTATTGAGAATCTAATTAAAGACCTTTCTTTAATTTAGTTGTTCGAGAAAGAGTTGGATCCTTCATGATTGATTGTCCCGAACAATCTGTTGAAGATGTAGATGTAAAGAAGTGTTAAGTAATTCGTTTATTCGTCTTTTTTAGAAATGTGTTTCATTCATACGGTCGAATATGGGGTAAGATTGAATCTTTGTCTTTGCTTGTGGGGCCTTCTCTAGATGAATACCTATCCATCCATATATATATCAAAATATCTATAATATAGATATCAAAATATATATCAAAATCAAAATATAGATATAAATATCTATTTATATATATAATTTATATATATATAAATATAAAAGTATGGACTGCTGTGTACCGATTGAGCGTACCGATTGAGCCAATGACTATTCCGGATTCCATATTGAATCAATTCCATACCGGTTCAAAATTAGAGGAATGTTATGGTAAAACTTCGTTTGAAACGATGTGGTAGAAAGCAACGTGCGACTTGAAAGACATGATCGGCTGTGGATTCTTGCATCCACCATTTTATATATCAATGAAGATGCTCTTGGCTCGACATAGTTTGTTCTGTTCTACTAGGACCCCCCAAAATTGGGGGTTGTAAATAGTACATGATGTAGCTCGAGTATAAAGTATTGATTCATTTATCAAGGGGAAGGATCTAGGGTTAGTGCCAATCAATAAGTTGGAACAACTTCGTAAGTATATCTTCGATATAGAAATCCAAAGGTTCAAATTCCAACAAGTTTCGAATAAAAAAAAACAAAGTAAAATTTGCCGGAATTGGTAAAACTATTTTGATCAAAAGTGTATTACAGGGGAATCAATCGTTCGTATGATTCTTTCAATAGAAAGAAATAACAAAAGGTATGTTGCGACCATTTTGAAACGATTAAGGATCACCGAAGTAATGTCTAAACCCAATGATTCAAAGCAAAGATAAAGGATACCGGAACAAGGAAACACCATTTTCAATTGTCTCAACAACTGGAACTAGATCAGAATGAGGAAGAAAAAGAGATTCTAGGCGGGACAAATAAAAGAGGTTAGAGACGGCTCAACAAATGTCCAAGGATTTCCCTTTAAGCTCTTTGAGAATTGCCCAACTTGAGTTATGAGTACGAATGATATTTCTTTTTTTTTTTCAGGAAAGGAAAGGAAGGAAGAACAAAAAAAACGACTCAACTTATAGTCTAATTGATGATTTTATGGATACATTTGTCACTATATGATATGCATAGCATAAATTCAAACTCGAATCATTCTTTCTCGAGCCGTATGAGGAGAAAACCTCCTATACGTTTCTAGGGGGGGCATTGTTCATCTATATCTATCCCAATGAGTCATCTATCGAATCATTGCGATTGATGTTCGATCCCAAAGAGAAGGAAGAGATCTTCGTAAAGTGGGTTTTTACGATCCGATAAAGAATCAAACTTATTCAAACGTTCCTGCTATTCTATATTTCCTTGAAAAAGGCGCTCAACCTACAGGAACTGTTCATGATATTTCAAAGAAGGCAGAGGTCTTTAAGGAACTTCGAATTAATCAAACGAAATGAAATAAATGAAATAAACAAAAAAGGGGGGTGCCCAGTATCTTATCGAGCTTTGTGTAATTCTTTCTCCACCACTCCGATTTTTCTTACTCTATTCATACCTATTCACTATTGCTCCTCTATAATCCCATATCAGATAACGATAACGAAAAAAAATCTTTTTTTATTGATATGAGACAGATAGAAAAAAAAATCTCGAGTGAATAGATGAAATAATCGGATCTAGAAAATGATGGTATGGGATTACCATCAATCGGATTGTTTTCGTTGGGACTCCACCAACAAACAAGGGGTCAATCTTGTTTATTGTACCTCTATTGAATAAACTAGAGATTTTTTTCCTACTTTTTTTTTTTTCTTATTTATTCCCCCATCCACACTTCATTTCTGATCTGTGTAGTGTCAATCCAACACAAGTACTTATTTTCTTTAATTGAATTTGTTTTCTCAACCAACATTCAATTCATATTGACAATGTTGTATCGATCAAATATAATTTGATCGTGGATAAATAGATCCATTTATCCCAGCCTCATAAGTTTGTTTCTTTATTTCTTTACTTTATTTCAATTTCACTCAAATGGTGAGTTCGCCAGATTCGCTGCGACACAAGAAGTATCTTCTTAATGAAAAATGAAAAAAAAAAATATTGATAAAAATATGGATGATCCATAAATTTTGGCATCCATCTATATTGATCCGGGAATTCGTTGTATTTTCATCTAATCTGTTCATTTTGATGTTCATAATTGATCATCAAATTTTCTTTTAGATTTGTTTGTTACTAGTTCAATGTTTTGACGGGGTCGAGCAATCCAATCCCAATCTCTTGGTTTGAGTTTTATTTTTATTCCGATCGTATCTACACACCATATTTTTCCGGGTTGCTAACTCAACGGTAGAGTACTCGGCTTTTAAGTGCGGCTATGATCTTTTACACATTTGGATGAAGCAAGGGATTCGTCCATACCATTGGTATAGTTTGTAAGACCACGACTGATCCTGAAAGGGAATGAATGGAAAAAATAGCATGTCGTATCAATGGAGAATTTTGTTGATAATACTTTATCCTTACCGAATCGGTACAAAATCTTGTTTTGATTCTTGGAACGGGACCAAACCAATTCACCATTGGATCGAGTGAATAAATGGATAGGGCTCTATCGCTCCAATTATAGGGAAACCAAAAGTAACGAGCTTTTGTTCTTAATTCGAATGATTACCCGATCTAATTAGATGTTAAAAATAGATTAGTGCCTGATGGGGGAAAGGGTTCTCCTGTGAGTAGATTATCGATTCCTTTTTTTAATGAATCCTAACTATTAAATATTCTTTTCTTTCTCGATTATGGAGTGGAAACGAATGTGTAGAAGAACGGTATACTGATAAAGAGAATTTTTCCAAAGTCAAAAGAGCGATCGGCTTGCAAAAATAAAGGATTTCCAGTCATCTCTTGTAACTATAACGAAACAAAAAATTAGATGGAAAAATGGAGGATCTGTTGATTGGCTTCCTTGTCTCCGGGGTATCCATTCTTTTCTTAATCGATTCTTTTATTACTATATACCTTGATACCTTGTTTTGACCGTATCGCACTATGTATTATTTGATAACCCAAGAAATCTCTATGCTTTTGATTCAAGTATCATTTCAAATGGAGGAATTACAAGGATATTTAGAAATAGACGGATCTCGACAACAATGCTTCCTATATCCGCTTCTCTTTCAGGAGTATATCTATGCACTTGCTCATGATCATGGTTTAAATGGATCGATTCTTTACAAACCCATGGAAATTTTCGGTTATGACAATAAATTCAGTTCACTAATTGTGAAACGTTTAATTACTCGAATGCATCAACAGAATCATTTGATTCTTTCGGTTAAAGATTCTAAACAAAATCTATTTGTTGGGAACAACAAATATTTTGATTCTCAAATGATGTCAGAGGTTTTTGCAGTCATTGTGGAAATTCCATTCTCACTACGATTAGTATCTTCCCTAGAAGAAAAAGAAATAGCAAAATCTCATATACGATCTATTCATTCAATATTTCTCTTTTTAGAGGACAAATTTTCACATTTAAATCATGTGTCAGATATACTAATACCCCACCCCATCCATCTGGAAATCTTGGTTCAAACCCTTCGCTGCTGGATACAAGATGCTCCCTCTTTGCATTTGTTGAGATTTTTTCTCTACGAGTCTCGTAATTCGAATAGTCTCATTACTCCAAAGAAATCCATTTCCCTTTTTTCAAAAAGGAATCAAAGATTCTTCTTGTTCCTATATAATTCTCATGTATATGAATGCGAATCCATATTCGTTTTTCTCCGTAAACAATCCTCTCATTTACGATCAACATCTTCGGGAACCCTTCTTGAGCGAACACTTTTTTATGGAAAAATAGAACATCTTTTAGTAGTGCTTCGTAATGATTTTCAGAAGACCCTATGGTTGTTCAAGGATCCTTTCATGCATTATGTCAGATATCAAGGAAAAGCGATTCTGGCTTCAAAAGGGACTCATTTTCTGATGAAGAAATGGAAATATCACCTTGTCAATTTATGGCAATGTCATTTTTACTTGTGGTCTCAACCTGAGAGTATCCATATAAATCAATTATACAATTATTCTTTCTACTTTCTGGGCTATCTTTCGCGTGTACAACTAAACCCTTCGGTAGTAAGGAGTCAAATGCTAGAGAATTTATTTCTAATAGATACTACTATTAAGAAATTCGAGACTAGAGTCCCAATAATTCCTCTAATTAGATCATTGGCTAAAGCGAAATTTTGTAACGTATCAGGGCAT
>NW_027519607.1:25000-27500 GCF_043159265.1 Tasmannia lanceolata
GATCAAAGGTGTAGTACTGCTTGTAGTAGCGGTCCTTATATATCGTATTAACAATCGAAATATGGTCGAAAGAAAAAATCTCTATTTGATGGGGCTTCTTCCTATACCTATTCTTCCTATACCTATGAATTCCATTGGACCCAGAAATGATACATTGGAAGAATCTTTTTGGTCTTCCAATATCAATAGGTTGATTGTTTCGCTCCTGTATCTTCCAAAAGGGAAAAAGATCTCTGAGAGTTGTTTCATGGATCCGAAAGAGAGTACTTGGGTTCTCCCAATAACTCAAAAGTGTATCATGCCTGAATCTAACTGGGGTTCGCGGTGGTGGAGGAACCGGATCGTAAAAAAGAGGGATTCTAGTTGTAAGATATCTAATGAAACCGTAGCTGAAATTGAGATCTCATTCAGAGAGAAAGATATAAAATATCTGGAGTTTCTTTTTGTATCCTATACGGATGATCCGATCCGCAAGGACCATGATCGGGAATTCTTTGATCGTCTTTCTCCGAGGAAGAAGCGAAACATAATCAACTTGAATTCGGGACAGCTATTCGAAATCTTAGTGAAACACTTGATTTGTTATCTCATGTCTGCTTTTCGTGAAAAAAGACCAATTGAAGTGGAGGGTTTCTTCAAACAACAAGGAGCTGAGGCAACTATTCAATCAAATGATATTGAGCATGTTTCCCATCTCTTCTCGAGAAACAAGTGGGGTATTTCTTTACAAAATTGTGCTCAATTTCATATGTGGCAATTCCGCCAAGATCTCTTCGTTAGTTGGGGGAAGAATCAGCACGAATCGGATTTTTTGAGGAAGGTATCGAGAGAGAATTTGATTTGGTTAGACAATGTGTGGTTGGTAAACAAGGATCGGTTTTTTAGCAAGGTACAGAATGTATCGTCAAATATTCAATATGATTCCACAAGATCTATTTTCGTTCAAGTAACGGATTCTAGCCAATTGAAAGGATCTTCTGATCAATCCAGAGATCATTTCGATTCCATTAGTAATGAGGATTCGGAATATCACACATTGATCAATCAAACAGAGATTCAGCAACTAAAAGAAAGATCGATTCTTTGGGATCCTTCCTTTCTTCAAACGGAACGAACAGAGATAGAATCAGATCGATTCCCGAAATGCCTTTCTGGATATTCCTCAATGTCCCGGCTATTCACGGAACGTGAGAAGCAGATGAATAATCATCTGCTTCCGGAAGAAATCGACGAATTTCTTGGGAATCCTACAAGATCAATTCGTTCTTTTTTCTCTGACAGAGGGTCAGAACTTAATCTGGGTTCGAATCCTACTGAGAGGTCCACTAGAGATCAGAAATTGTTGAAGAAACAACAAGATGTTTCTTTTGTCCGATCCAGGCGATCGGAAAATAAAGAAATGGTTGATATATTCAAGATAATTACGTATTTACAAAATACCGTCTCAATTCATCCTATTTCATTAGATCCGGGATGTGCTATGGTTCCGAAGGATGAACCGGATATGGACAGTTCCAATAAGATTTCATTCTTGAACAAAAATCCATTTTTTGATTTATTTCATCTATTCCATGACCGGAACAAAGGGGGATACACGTTACACCACGATTTTGAATCAGAAGAGAGATTTCAAGAAATGGCGGATCTATTCACTCTATCAATAACCGAGCCGGATCTGGTGTATCATAAGGGATTTGCCTTTTCTATTGATTCCTACGGATTGGATCAAAAAAAATTCTTGAATGAGGTATTCAACTCCAGGGATGAATCGAAAAAGAAATCTTTATTGGTTCTACCTCCTATTTTTTATGAAGAGAATGAATCTTTTTATCGAAGGATCAGAAAAAAATCGGTCCGGATCTCCTGCGGGAATGATTTGGAAGATCCAAAACCCAAAATAGTGGTATTTGCTAGCAACAACATAATGGAGGCGGTCAATCAATATAGATTGATCCGAAATTGGATTCAAATCCAATATAGCACCTATGGGTACATAAGAAATGTATCGAATCGATTCTTTTTAATGAATAGATCCGATCGCAACTTTGAATATGGAATTCAAAGGGATCAAATAGGAAATGATACTCTGAATCATCTAACTATAATCAAATATACGATCAACCCACATTTATCGAATTTGAAAAAGAGTCAGAAGAAATGGTTCGATCCTCTTATTTCTCGAACCGAGAGATCCATGAATCGGGATCCTGATGCATATAGATACAAATGGTCCAATGGGAGCAAGAACTTCCAGGAACATTTGGAACATTTCGTTTCTGAACAGAAGCACCGTTTTCAAGTAGTCTTCGATCGATTACGTATTAATCAATATTCGATTGATTGGTCCGAGGTTATCGACAAACAAGATTTGTCTAAGTCACTTCGTTTCTTTTTGTCCAAGTCACTTCTCTTTTTGTCCAAGTCACTTCTCTTTTTGTCTAAGTTACTTCCTTTTTTCTTTGCGAGTATCGGGAATATCCCCATTCATAGGTCCGAGATC
>NW_027519608.1:0-22500 GCF_043159265.1 Tasmannia lanceolata
TTGGGTAATTTGCGCGCCTGCTGCCTTCCTTGGATGTGGTAGCCGTTTCTCAGGCTCCCTCTCCGGAATCGAACCCTAATTCTCCGTCACCCGTCACCACCATAGTAGGCCACTATCCTACCATCGAAAGTTGATAGGGCAGAAATTTGAATGATGCGTCGCCAGCACGAGGGCCGTGCGATCCGTCGAGTTATCATGATTCATCAGAGCAACGGGCAAAAGCCCGCGTTGACCTTTTATCTAATAAATGCATCCCTTCCAGAAGTCGGGGTTTGTTGCACGTATTAGCTCTAGAATTACTACGGTTATCCGAGTAGTAGATACCATCAAACAAACTATAACTGATTTAATGAGCCATTCGCAGTTTCACAGTCTGAATTAGTTCATACTTACACATGCATGGCTTAATCTTTGAGACAAGCATATGACTACTGGCAGGATCAACCAGGTAGCATTCCTCCACCGAAACCGACCCCGTCGCACCGTGTCCCAAAGGAACGGCGGGAAAGAGACGGTCGTGATTCATCGCAGGCAACGAAAGGCAAAAATGCCAAAGGATTTGGGGCCGAAGCCGCCCATTTCCATCTGCATCGTCCACATCCGTAAGCACAACTAGGGCCCTTGGACCTAGGGCAAATAGCAAACTCGCAATGCCAAGGAACCAAGGGCACTACCTCGAGGGCCGCCTGACATCGCCACAAAAATGGCAACGACACGCGGCATGAACCGACTCCGTAAAATGAGTTCCCAATAAAATGGGTAACAAGCACAGGCACCATAATGCGAGCCGAGTAAGGCATCGAGCTTGAATTGAGTAGGCCATGAACGGGGTGGTCAGCTGCGCAATGGCAGGTAGCCCACCAGCATGCACGATCCAAATGCCACTCACGCGCCAACACGGTGCCTGCCAAACAATGTCTCCCCGACCCAACTGCTATTAGCAATGGGTCCTGAAATGGCACTGCTAGGCGACCCGCTGTGCGCGGAAGTTAGAGGGGAAGGGGGAAGGGACACACGGGACGAGGAATTCCGTGCAAAAGAGAATGCGAGCGAAGACCAAGCCAAGAGTGGAGACCCCCACGGTTGAGGCAAGCCAACGATGGCGAATGGAATGGGGGAAGGGGAGAGATCTAGCAAAAGGCCCAGGACAAAGATGGGGGGGGGGAGCTCATTGGAGAGGCCCTGTAAGAAAGCGCAATAGAAAAGCAAATCGAACAAGGGAGGTAAGCTCACAGGTACGAAGAAAAGGAACCCTTCTGCGCATTGGAGGAGGCAAACTACCCAACCAAGCCAGCAGCAACCAAGCCATAGGGTTGCAAACAGACGTGCAACCCAGTACCCACAAGGGCAGGGGTAAGCCGCCGAGCCTAGCAAGGTAGGTGTGCTCCCAAAACCAAACAACGCACACAGGGAGCAAACACGGGCAAACAAGTGACGCCATGGCCTACTCGCCCACCGCCCTCTATATTGCCTAACCTTGGCAACCATGGTCCATTCCCCACTATATGCCATGGCCTTGTGCCCATGGTCTTCACAAGACAGCATCCAAGGCGCCTGAAAGGCCAAGGGAGCCCAACCCAGCAATGCCCAGCCAAGGCCAGGCATTCCAGTGCCTACCCGGGCAAAAACGCCCAAAGCATGCCCCATTCCTTAGCCTATCCAGGCAAAAACGCCCTAAACCAGCCCATTCCAGTGCCTATCCGGGCAAAAACGCCCAAAGCATGCCCATTCCTTAGCCTATCCAGGCAAAAACGCCCAAAACCAGCACATTCCAGTGCCTATCCGGGCAAAAACGCCCTAAACCTGCGCATTCCAGCGCCCCGCAGCATACCACCCTCCTATAGGGTTTGCGCAACCAACCCGCCTAACCACCAGTGGCAACCAAAGGTGCTGTTAGCGACGACTTCTGAAGACGCAACGAGACGCGACGGGTTTGCGCCCAGACGCGACGGGACGTGCGGGATCTGCGCCCAGCCATGCCTACACCCGCCGACTTGCTGCGGGAGCTGCTCGCCCAAGCATGCCTAGCTTGCGAGGCCTGCGTGCAAGGCTAGTGTGCAAGGCTCGTGGGCAAGGCTAGTGCGCAAGGCTAGTGCCCAAGGTCTGTGTGCAAGGCTAGTGCCCAAGGCTAGTGCGCAAGGCTAGTGCCCAAGGCTAGTGAGCAAGGCCTGTGTGCAAGGCTAGTGTGCAAGGCTTGTACGCAAGGCTAGTGTGCAAGGCTGGTGTGCAAGGCTTGTGGGCAAGGCTGGTGCGCAAGGCTAGTGCCCAAGGGTTGTGTGCAAGGCTAGTGCCCAAGGGTAGTGCGCAAGGCTCGTGCCCAAGGCTAGTGCGCAAGGCTTGTGTGCAAGGCTAGTGCGATGGGCCAGTGCCCAAGGCTTGTGAGCAAGGCTTGTATGCATGGCTTGTGTGCAAGGCTTGTGTGCATGGCTTGTGCGCAAGGCTTGTGTCCAAGGCTTTTGTGCAAGGCTCGTGCGCAAGGCTAGTGTGCAAGGCTTGTGCGCATTGGCAGGTAGCCCACCACCATGCACGATCCAAATGCCACTCAAGCGACAACACGGTGCCAAGCCGGGCATGGTGTGCACTCAAAACCAATCAACGGACAGAGGTCATGCGTCATGGGGGGGATCTAGCAAGGCCATGGGGAAGGTCATGGAGGACCTTGGAAGCAAGCGCAAGACGAGAGCGAATCGAACAAGGGGCCAGGACGGGGCCTTGTGCCCATGGTCTTCGCAAGACTGCGTCCAAGGCGCCCGAAAGCCCAAGGGAACCCAAACCCGGCCGACACTTGCAATCGCACATGCTCTCTGCAACACACCATCAATGCCGCCCAACGGGGCCAGCACGAGCAGTCATCCGCGGTCCCCTGGCCCTGCGCACGTTTGTCTTTGAAACCGAGCATCAATGCCACAGAAAGTGCTGGGGCGCCAGCTGGAGCCATCATCCGCGTTGCCATGGCTCGCTTGGCCTTGGCTTGCCAGTCCCCGACACGAGCAATCGCGCATTTTCTTTGCAACCGACCATCAATGCCGCCCAACGAGGCCAGCACGAGCAGTCATCCGCGGTCCCCTGGTCCTGCGCACGTTTGTCTTTGAAACCGAGCATCAATGCCACAGAAAGTGCCGGGGCGCCAGCTGGAGCCATCATCCGCGTTGCCATGGCTCGCTTGGCCTTGGCTTGCCAGTCCCCGACACGAGCAATCGCGCATTTTCTTTGCAACCGACCATCAATGCCGCCCAACGAGGCCAGCACGAGCAGTCATCCGCGGTCCCCTGGCCCTGCGCACGTTTGTCTTTGAAACCGAGCATCAATGCCACAGAAAGTGCCGGGGCGCCAGCTGGAGCCATAATCCGCGTTGCCATGGCTCGCTTGGCCTTGGCTTGCCAGTCCCCGACAGGAGCAATCGCGCATTTTCTTTGCAACCGACCATCAATGCTGCCCAACGAGGCCAGCACGAGCAGTCATCCGCGGTCCCCTGGCCCTGCGCACGTTTGTCTTTGAAACCGAGCATCAATGCCACAGAAAGTGCCGGGGCGCCAGCTGGAGCCATCATCCGCGTTGCCATGGCTCGCTTGGCCTTGGCTTGCCAGTCCCCGACACGAGCAATCGCGCATTTTCTTTGCAACCGACCATCAATGCCGCCCAACGAGGCCAGCACGAGCAGTCATCCGCGGTCCCCTGGCCCTGCGCACGTTTGTCTTTGAAACCGAGCATCAATGCCACAGAAAGTGCCCGGGCGCCAGCTGGAGCCATCATCCGACGTGCCATGGCTTTGGTCCCATGGTCTTCGCAACCGAGCATTCGTGACACCCGACGGGGCCAGGACACCAACCCTTCCGACACGAGCATTCGCGCATGTTCTTTGGCCACACAACGACGCCAGCACGAGCAAAATCATCAGCGGTGCGGTGGCCTTGCACGGCCTTTTGTCTTTGGAACCAACCATCAGTGCCACGGGAAGTGCCGGAGTCCCGGCATCCGCGGTGCCAAGTCATTGCGCCCTTGGTCTCTGCAGCGGGGCATGCCGGGCACTCCCAACCATTGCAAGCAAGCGAGAAAGAAAGTAAGTAAGTAAGTAAGTATTACATATAGGGGCGGGACATGCGGGGAGTTCTGCGAAACGTGCACTACGGGGCACACGCGTACCTACCGGGGCATACCGACCCCTATTGGGGCACACGTGTGCATATCGGGGCATACCGGGCCTATCAGGGCACACGCGTACATACCGGGGCATACCGAGCCCTACTGGGGCACACGTGCGCATATCGGGGCGTACCAAGCCTATCGGGGCATTCGCATGTATCCCAAGGCATACCGAGTCTATCCGGGCATACGCGTTCATACCGGGGCGTAACGGGCCTATCGGGGCATACTTGGGCATATCCGGGCAAAAAATGCCCAAAACTTGCGCAACCTTGGCAACCGTGGTCCATTCCTCACTATATGCCATGGCCTTGTGCCCATGGTCTTCACAAGACAGCATCCAAGGCGCCTGAAAGGCCAAGGGAGCCCAACCCAGCAATGCCCAGCCAAGGCCAGGCATTCCAGTGCCTGCCCGGGCAAAAACGCCCAAAGCATGCCCCATTCCTTAGCCTATCCAGGCAAAAACGCCCAAAACCAGCCCATTCCAGTGCCTATCCGGGCAAAAACGCCCAAAGCATGCCCATTCCTTAGCCTGTCCAGGCAAAAACGCCCAAAACCAGCACATTCCAGTGCCTATCCGGGCAAAAACGCCCTAAACCTGCGCATTCCAGCGCCCCGCAGCATGCCACCCTCCTATAGGGTTTGCGCAACCAACCCGCCTAACCACCAGTGGCAACCAAAGGTGCTGTTAGCGACGACTTCTGAAGACGCAACGAGACGCGACGGGTTTGCGCCCAGACGCGACGAGACGATGCGGGATCTGCGCCCAACCATGCCTACACCCGCCGACTTGTTGCGGGAGCTGCTTGCCCAAGCATGCCTAGCGTGCAAGGCCTGCGTGCCCAAGGTCTGTGTGCAAGGCTAGTGCCCAAGGCTAGTGCGCAAGGCTAGTGCCCAAGGCTAGTGAGCAAGGCCTGGGTGCAAGGCTAGTGTGCAAGGCTTGTATGCAAGGCTAGTGTGCAAGGCTGCTGTGCAAGGCTTGTGGGCAAGGCTGGTGCGCAAGGCTAGTGCCCAAGGGTTGTGTGCAAGGCTAGTGCCCAAGGCTAGTGCGCAAGGCTCGTGCCCAAGGCTAGTTCGCAAGGCTTGTGTGCAAGGCTAGTGCGATGGGCCAGTGCCCAAGGCTTGTGAGCAAGGCTTGTATGCATGGCTTGTGCGCAAGGCTTGTGTCCAAGGCTTTTGTGCAAGGCTCGTGCGCAAGGCTAGTGTGCAAGGCTTGTGCGCATTGGCAGGTAGCCCACCACCATGCACGATCCAAATGCCACTCACGCGACAACACGGTGCCAAGCCGGGCATGGTGTGCACTCAAAACCAATCAACGGACAGAGGTCATGCGTCATGGGGGGGATCTAGCAAGGCCATGGGGAAGGTCATGGAGGACCTTGGAAGCAAGCGCAAGACGAGAGCGAATCGAACAAGGGGCCAGGACGGGGCCTTGTGCCCATGGTCTTCGCAAGACTGCGTCCAAGGCGCCCGAAAGCCCAAGGGAACCCAAACCCGGCCGACACTTGCAATCGCACATGCTCTCTGCAACACACCATCAATGCCGCCCAACGGGGCCAGCACGAGCAGTCATCCGCGGTCCCCTGGCCCTGCGCACGTTTGTCTTTGAAACCGAGCATCAATGCCACAGAAAGTGCCGGGGCGCCAGCTGGAGCCATCATCCGCGTTGCCATGGCTCGCTTGGCCTTGGCTTGCCAGGCCCCGACAGGAGCAATCGCGCATTTTCTTTGCAACCGACCATCAATGCCGCCCAACGGGGCCAGCACGAGCAGTCATCCGCGGTCCCCTGGCCCTGCGCACGTTTGTCTTTGAAACCGAGCATCAATGCCACAGAAAGTGCCGGGGCGCCAGCTGGAGCCATCATCCGCGTTGCCATGGCTCGCTTGGCCTTGGCTTGCCAGTCCCCGACACGAGCAATCGCGCATTTTCTTTGCAACCGACCATCAATGCCGCCCAACGAGGCCAGCACGAGCAGTCATCCGCGGTCCCCTGGCCCTGCGCACGTTTGTCTTTGAAACCGAGCATCAATGCCACAGAAAGTGCCCGGGCTCCAGCTGGAGCCATCATCCGACGTGCCATGGCTTTGGTCCCATGGTCTTCGCAACCGAGCATTCGTGACACCCGACGGGGCCAGGACACCAACCCTTCCGACACGAGCATTCGCGCATGTTCTTTGGCCACACAACGGCGCCAGCACGAGCAAAATCATCAGCGGTGCGGTGGCCTTGCACGGCCTTTTGTCTTTGGAACCAACCATCAGTGCCACGGGAAGTGCCGGAGTCCCGGCATCCGCGGTGCCAAGTCATTGCGCCCTTGGTCTCTGCAGCGGGGCATGCCGGGCACTCCCAACCATTGCAAGCAAGCAAGAAAGAAACTAAGTAAGTAAGTAAGTATTACATATAGGGGCGGGACATGCGGGGAGTTCTGCGAAACGTGCACTACGGGGCACACGCGTACCTACCGGGGCATACAGACCCCTATTGGGGCACACGTGTGCATATCGGGGCATACCGGGCCTATCAGGGCACACGCGTACATACCGGGGCATACCGAGCCCTACTGGGGCACACGTGCGCATATCGGGGCGTACCAAGCCTATCGGGGCATTCGCATGTATCCCAAGGCATACCGAGTCTATCCGGGCATACGCGTTCATACCGGGGCGTAACGGGCCTATCGGGGCATACTTGGGCATATCCGGGCAAAAAATGCCCAAAACTTGCGCAACCTTGTGTCACGGACCTTTGGTTTGGGATTGAAGTCCGTGCGGCACTTGCGTTGCCTCACAACAAGCAAGTAAGCCTAACAAAGTTATGAGGATCAAACCTACAAAACAAACACAAATGGAGTGCTAAGTTTCCAAACACACACAAAGCAATAGGGCACACGCGTAGGCAAAATGTTAAGCTTTATTGATGATTCTAGCACAAGTTACAATAGGATCATGCCAAAAGGTCTACAACTCCTAAGGGTCCCCGATCACCCGTTGACTAGAATGGAATCCCTGCTAGGATATGCACTAGCAATGCACCACTCAATGGCCAACCAAGATCTCAGGGTAAAGAGCTTTAGCTACCAACCCCCTTTACCACCAGTGGCGACCAAAGGTGCTATAAACAACGCATTTCCAAGACGCAACGAGACGAGGCGAGATGGATTTTAATACCAACTACGTCCTCACTACAAAATGTACATAGGCATGAGCCTTACATATTACATTGATAGACCAAGTCACGGGCCATAGGCCATGCGAACAGCGCTGGACGAAATGGCCACGTGACACTCCCCCACCCAATCATGTCGACGCCCTCGTCGACATTGCATCCGTGTAGGTACGTATTTCATCTTCAGTGAGGTGGAGCTTTTCCCTTGGTTCCCAGCTAGCTTCTGAGTCTGGTAGGCCTTTCCACTTGATGAGGTATTCTAGTGTCGGTCTTCGAGAAGTTCCTCGCGGTTTGGTGCGTTCAGCCATGATACCCTCAACTTCAGGTGTGAAGGAAGTTGCGTGTGGTTCCTCTCGAATTGATGTGTTTCTGGTATCGTCTTCCTTATCGGCTCGATAGGGCTTCAAGCAACTGGCATGAAAGACAGGATGGATTCTGAGCCATGAAGGGAGTTGGACCCGGAAGGAGACGTTACCAACACGCTCAATGATGGGAAGGGGTCCTTCGTATTTTCGAACCAAGCCTTTATGCACTTTGCGGGTAAACTTGAGCTGGCTAGAGTTCAATTTGACTAACACCAAGTCACCAACTTTGAAGTCATCTGGTCTTCTATCCTGATCTGCCCACTTCTTCATCCTCCTTGAAGCTTTCTCCAGATACGCTCTGGCGATGTCTACATTTGTGTGCCACTCTTTTGTCATATGGTAAGCAGGGGGGCTATTGCCGATATAACCAGCAGCGATGGAATGGGGGGTGGAAGGTTGCCGGCCAGTCGCTAGCTCGAAGGGGCTTTGATTAGATGCAGAGCTCTTTTGTAAGTTGTAGCAAAACTGCGCTACATCGAGCAGGTGAACCCAATTTCGTTGGTTGGCGCTAACAAAGTGCCTCAAGTATTCTTCAAGTAGGGCATTGATCCTTTCTGTCTGTCCGTCAGCTTGGGGGTGTAGGCTCGAGGAGAAGTTCAACTTTGTGCCCAACAACTTAAACAATTCGGTCCACAAGCGGCCAGTGAATCTTGGGTCCCTGTCACTGACAATATTCTGAGGAAGGCCCCAATACTTCACAACATGGCGGAAGAATAGTCTAGCTGCCTCTTCTGCACTGCAATATAATGGCGCTGGTATGAAGGTTGCATACTTTGAGAACCTGTCCACGACCACTATGATAGAGCCAAACTCCCCAACTTTGGGTAAGCTCACAATAAAGTCTAGGGAGATACTCTCCCAAGGTCCCTTCGGCACTGGCAACGGGTCTAAGAGTCCCAGGGGCTTGTCCCTTTCCACCTTATCTTGCTGGCAAGTGAGGCACGTCCGAACATACTCTTCCACATCATCGCTCATTCGGGGCCAGTAGTAATTACGTTCAACCAGGGCGAGAGTGCGATGAATCCCAGGGTGCCCTGCCCACAGAGTATCATGGCACTCTCTCAAAAGCTCCTTCCTTAGGTCACCTGATCGCGGAATGTATATTCGACACCGCTTGGTCAGTAGGAGACCATTTTGGGTCCAAAACCGTCGTGATTTCCCTGCCTTCACAAGCTGCATGATAGTTTGGGCGAATGGATCTTTCTCAAGCCCTTCACGAATACGGTCTTGAAGGTTGCTCTTTATTTGACACATGGAGGCGTTTTCATCCAATTTCAAGGTGGCCAACTCAGCCTTTCGACTGAGTGCGTCGGCTACTTGGTTCGATCGGCCCGGCTTGTATTCTAGAACCATGTCAAATTCTGCAAGGAAATCTTGCCATCGAGCTTGTTTTGGTGACAACTTTCTCTGGGTTTGGAAATAGCTTGTGGCTACATTATCGGTCTTGACAACAAACTTGGAGCCAAGAAGGTAATGTCTCCAAACTCGCAAGCAGTGTACTATTGCGGTCATCTCCTTTTCTTGCACGGTGTACCTTCGTTCAGTGTCATTGAGTTTGCGGCTCTCATAAGCAATCGGGTGCCCTTCTTGCATAAGCACGCCGCCAATAGCATAGTCTGAGGCATCAGTCTGAACTTCAAATGGCAATGAATGGTTTGGCAGCTGTAGCACTGGCTCCACCATAACAACATCCTTGAGATTCTGAAAGGCAGTATTACATTTTTCGGACCATAACCACGGGCGATCTTTCTTCAATAAGTCTGTCAAAGGAGCCGCTCGATTTGAGTATCCTGATATGAACCGCCGATAGTAGTTAACAAGCCCGAGGAATGACCGGAGTTCTCCCACCTTGGTTGGAATTTGCCACTCTTGGATGGCACGAACCTTCTCATTGTCCATGCGAATTTCTCCTCCACCCACTTCGTGACCCAAGAACATAATACGCTCCTGAGCAAATGAGCACTTCTCTAGCTTCACATAGAGTTGGTTATTTCTGAGTACCCCAAGGACCTTCTTTAAATGATCGCCGTGTTCTTCAAGAGTGTTGCTATATACCACAATGTCATCGAGGTAGACCACTACAAACTTATCTAGAAACTCATGAAACAACCCATTCATCAAAGTACAAAAGGTTGCAGGGGCATTAGTAAGACCAAATGGCATCACCAAGAATTCAAATGCACCATACCTTGTTACGCAGGTTGTCTTGGCCTCATCTCCTTCTGCAATTCGCACTTGGTAATAGCCGGATCGCAAATCTAGCTTGGAGAAGTATCTGGCTCCTCCCAGTTGGTCAAACAAGTCAGCAATTAGGGGGATAGGATACTTATTCTTCACAGTCAGCTTGTTGAGGGCCCTGTAGTCAATACACAATCGTAGACTCCCATCATGCTTCTTTTGGAATAGAACTGGGGCACCAAAGGGGGCCTTTGAAGGCCTAAGAAATCCTGCTTCTAGTAGCTCATTGAGTTGCCTCCTAAGCTCTGCTAACTCTGGAGGGGCCATTCTGTAAGGGGCACGGGCTGGGGGTATGCTGCTAGGCTCTAGCTCGATTTTATGGTCCACTGCCCTCCTTGGCGGCAGCTTCTTGGGTAGCTTCTCAGGCATGACGTCTTTAAATTCTTCTATAACATCTTTGATGCTCGGGGGAATGATGATCTCCCCCACCAGTGCCTCTCCCATCTTTAAGGTTGCCACGAAGGTGGGTTCCCCTTTCTTTAAACCCTTCTTCAGTTGAAGGGCCGTCAAGTGTTCGACGTCCTTCCTCTCTTGTCTACTGGCAGGAATCATACAAGGTGCTTCTTCTCCAAACATACATAAGGAGTTTAAGTAGGGCATTGGAACTGCTTTGGCCTGGTTCAAGAACTCTATCCCCAAGATGACACAAAAATCATCTAAGGGTACTGCCATGAGATTGGTTGTTCCAGACCATTCCCCAATCTTGATTGGTACACTCCTTGCTTTCCCAGTGACGGGGCGGGCCTCTGAGTTTACTGCCTTCATTTTCCAGTCATCTTTTTCGAGCTTCAACGCCAAACGTTTTGCCTCTTGTTCCGAGACAAAGTTGTGTGTAGCACCTGTATCGATCATGGCCCGTGTCATCTTTCCATTGATGCATGCTTCAATATACATCAAGCCTTTGGATGGGACTCCCTTAGAAAGAATTTTCTTGGCACCTTGTCCCTTGATAGCACTGCACAGGCTTAGAGCTGTCATCTTGGGTTCCTCCTCATCTTCTTCCTCTTCGTTCTGAGCATGGGGTGAGGAAGTTGAAGCTAGCAAAGCATTGACAGACCCCTTCTTTGGGCAAAACCGAGTGTAGTGTGGACCGGTGCATATGAAGCACGGCCCCTGTGACGCAGGAGTTGGTGCTTCATTGTATTGTCTGGACCCTTCTCTAGGATAGGTTCTCCTATCACCCCCTGAACCCTGGATTCTTCCTTTTGTGCTACTAAAAGACCGATTAGAGGTATTCATGTTGCTGGGAGGCCTGTTGAAGTTGCTAGATGGCTTGTTGTTGAAGTCTTTCTTCCTGTTTGTTGCGTCATCCCCCACATGATCAAACAACTTTTCTGCTTCGCTCATTGCCGTAGCAAGGTTCTGAACTCCTCTTCTTCGGAGCTCTGTCTGGGACCAAGGCTTTAGTCCCTCCATGAATTGAAATAGCTTGTCCTCCTCTGACATGCTCTTTATATCAAGCATGAGAGCCGAAAATTTCTTCACATATTCTCGAATCGACCCGGTTTGTTGAAGGCGCCGTAGGTTCTTTCGGGCAATGAACTCCACATTCTCAGGCATGAATTGTGCCTTAAGTTCTCGCTTCATGTCTTCCCAACTGTCAATAATACATCGTCCCGCTTCAATCTCTTCATAACGGGTTCGCCACCACAATTTGGCATCATCACTGAGGTACATGCTGGCCGTAGTGACTTTGGCCTCCTCATCAAGATGTGTTGCACGAAAAAATTGTTCCATATCGAACAAGAAGTTCTGTAACTCCTTAGCATCACGGGCACCGGCGTAGCATCGTGGCTCAGGCACTCGTACCCTGCTACCCTGTCCATCACTGTGACCACCTATGCCATTACCGATGGTCCTCATGAGTAAATTCACTTGGCCAGTGAGGGTCTCAACTTGTTTTCGAAGATCCTCCATCGCGGCCTGATTCAATAACTCAGCAAGAGCATGGACTCGCTCTTCCACCTCTTCTATCATGCCCTTGGTCTCCACACCAAGGCCTTCTGTCAACTCGGCAAGATTAAACTGTTGTTGCTCTACCGCTGTCACCCTTTCCTCAACACCAGCAATCCGTTCTCTTGTACCTCGCACCGGTATTGGTTCTTGATCATCACGGACCTGACTAGACTCCGGAGGGAGTATTTGGGTAGCATTCTTCTTCGCCATTTCTGAATGTAGGTAGGAACTTCGGCTCTGATACCAACTGTCACGGACCTTTGGTTTGGGATTGAAGTCCGTGCGGCACTTGCGTTGCCTCACAACAAGCAAGTAAGCCTAACAAAGTTATGAGGATCAAACCTACAAAACAAACACAAATGGAGTGCTAAGTTTCCAAACACACACAAAGCAATAGGGCACACGCGTAGGCAAAATGTTAAGCTTTATTGATGATTCTAGCACAAGTTACAATAGGATCATGCCAAAAGGTCTACAACTCCTAAGGGTCCCCGATCACCCGTTGACTAGAATGGAATCCCTGCTAGGATATGCACTAGCAATGCACCACTCAATGGCCAACCAAGATCTCAGGGTAAAGAGCTTTAGCTACCAACCCCCTTTACCACCAGTGGCGACCAAAGGTGCTATAAACAACGCATTTCCAAGACGCAACGAGACGAGGCGAGATGGATTTTAATACCAACTACGTCCTCACTACAAAATGTACATAGGCATGAGCCTTACATATTACATTGATAGACCAAGTCACGGGCCATAGGCCATGCGAACAGCGCTGGACGAAATGGCCACGTGACACTTGGCAACCGTGGTCCATTCCTCACTATATGCCATGGCCTTGTGCCCATGGTCTTCACAAGACAGCATCCAAGGCGCCTGAAAGGCCAAGGGAGCCCAACCCAGCAATGCCCAGCCAAGGCCAGGCATTCCAGTGCCTGCCCGGGCAAAAACGCCCAAAGCATGCCCCATTCCTTAGCCTATCCAGGCAAAAACGCCCAAAACCAGCCCATTCCAGTGCCTATCCGGGCAAAAACGCCCAAAGCATGCCCATTCCTTAGCCTGTCCAGGCAAAAACGCCCAAAACCAGCACATTCCAGTGCCTATCCGGGCAAAAACGCCCTAAACCTGCGCATTCCAGCGCCCCGCAGCATGCCACCCTCCTATAGGGTTTGCGCAACCAACCCGCCTAACCACCAGTGGCAACCAAAGGTGCTGTTAGCGACGACTTCTGAAGACGCAACGAGACGCGACGGGTTTGCGCCCAGACGCGACGAGACGATGCGGGATCTGCGCCCAACCATGCCTACACCCGCCGACTTGTTGCGGGAGCTGCTTGCCCAAGCATGCCTAGCGTGCAAGGCCTGCGTGCCCAAGGTCTGTGTGCAAGGCTAGTGCCCAAGGCTAGTCCGCAAGGCTAGTGCCCAAGGCTAGTGAGCAAGGCCTGGGTGCAAGGCTAGTGTGCAAGGCTTGTATGCAAGGCTAGTGTGCAAGGCTGCTGTGCAAGGCTTGTGGGCAAGGCTGGTGCGCAAGGCTAGTGCCCAAGGGTTGTGTGCAAGGCTAGTGCCCAAGGCTAGTGCGCAAGGCTCGTGCCCAAGGCTTGTTCGCAAGGCTTGTGTGCAAGGCTAGTGCGATGGGCCAGTGCCCAAGGCTTGTGAGCAAGGCTTGTATGCATGGCTTGTGCGCAAGGCTTGTGTCCAAGGCTTTTGTGCAAGGCTCGTGCGCAAGGCTAGTGTGCAAGGCTTGTGCGCATTGGCAGGTAGCCCACCACCATGCACGATCCAAATGCCACTCACGCGACAACACGGTGCCAAGCCGGGCATGGTGTGCACTCAAAACCAATCAACGGACAGAGGTCATGCGTCATGGGGGGGATCTAGCAAGGCCATGGGGAAGGTCATGGAGGACCTTGGAAGCAAGCGCAAGACGAGAGCGAATCGAACAAGGGGCCAGGACGGGGCCTTGTGCCCATGGTCTTCGCAAGACTGCGTCCAAGGCGCCCGAAAGCCCAAGGGAACCCAAACCCGGCCGACACTTGCAATCGCACATGCTCTCAGCAAAACACCATCAATGCTGCCCAACGGGGCCAGCACGAGCAGTCATCCGCGGTCCCCTGGCCCTGCGCACGTTTGTCTTTGAAACCGAGCATCAATGCCACAGAAAGTGCCGGGGCGCCAGCTGGAGCCATCATCCGCGTTGCCATGGCTCGCTTGGCCTTGGCTTGCCAGTCCCCGACACGAGCAATCGCGCATTTTCTTTGCAACCGACCATCAATGCCGCCCAACGAGGCCAGCACGAGCAGTCATCCGCGGTCCCCTGGTCCTGCGCACGTTTGTCTTTGAAACCGAGCATCAATGCCACAGAAAGTGCCGGGGCGCCAGCTGGAGCCATCATCCGCGTTGCCATGGCTCGCTTGGCCTTGGCTTGCCAGTCCCCGACAGGAGCAATCGCGCATTTTCTTTGCAACCGACCATCAATGCTGCCCAACGAGGCCAGCACGAGCAGTCATCCGCGGTCCCCTGGCCCTGCGCACGTTTGTCTTTGAAACCGAGCATCAATGCCACAGAAAGTGCCGGGGCGCCAGCTGGAGCCATCATCCGCGTTGCCATGGCTCGCTTGGCCTTGGCTTGCCAGTCCCCGACACGAGCAATCGCGCATTTTCTTTGCAACCGACCATCAATGCCGCCCAACGAGGCCAGCACGAGCAGTCATCCGCGGTCCCCTGGCCCTGCGCACGTTTGTCTTTGAAACCGAGCATCAATGCCACAGAAAGTGCCCGGGCTCCAGCTGGAGCCATCATCCGACGTGCCATGGCTTTGGTCCCATGGTCTTCGCAACCGAGCATTCGTGACACCCGACGGGGCCAGGACACCAACCCTTCCGACACGAGCATTCGCGCATGTTCTTTGGCCACACAACGGCGCCAGCACGAGCAGAATCATCAGCGGTGCGGTGGCCTTGCACGGCCTTTTGTCTTTGGAACCAACCATCAGTGCCACGGGAAGTGCCGGAGTCCCGGCATCCGCGGTGCCAAGTCATTGCGCCCTTGGTCTCTGCAGCGGGGCATGCCGGGCACTCCCAACCATTGCAAGCAAGCAAGAAAGAAAGTAAGTAAGTAAGTAAGTATTACATATAGGGGCGGGACATGCGGGGAGTTCTGCGAAACGTGCACTACGGGGCACACGCGTACCTACCGGGGCATACCGACCCCTATTGGGGCACACGTGTGCATATCGGGGCATACCGGGCCTATCAGGGCACACGCGTACATACCGGGGCATACCGAGCCCTACTGGGGCACACGTGCGCATATCGGGGCGTACCAAGCCTATCGGGGCATTCGCATGTATCCCAAGGCATACCGAGTCTATCCGGGCATACGCGTTCATACCGGGGCGTAACGGGCCTATCGGGGCATACTTGGGCATATCCGGGCAAAAAATGCCCAAAACTTGCGCAACCTTGGCAACCGTGGTCCATTCCTCACTATATGCCATGGCCTTGTGCCCATGGTCTTCACAAGACAGCATCCAAGGCGCCTGAAAGGCCAAGGGAGCCCAACCCAGCAATGCCCAGCCAAGGCCAGGCATTCCAGTGCCTGCCCGGGCAAAAACGCCCAAAGCATGCCCCATTCCTTAGCCTATCCAGGCAAAAACGCCCAAAACCAGCCCATTCCAGTGCCTATCCGGGCAAAAACGCCCAAAGCATGCCCATTCCTTAGCCTGTCCAGGCAAAAACGCCCAAAACCAGCACATTCCAGTGCCTATCCGGGCAAAAACGCCCTAAACCTGCGCATTCCAGCGCCCCGCAGCATGCCACCCTCCTATAGGGTTTGCGCAACCAACCCGCCTAACCACCAGTGGCAACCAAAGGTGCTGTTAGCGACGACTTCTGAAGACGCAACGAGACGCGACGGGTTTGCGCCCAGACGCGACGAGACGATGCGGGATCTGCGCCCAACCATGCCTACACCCGCCGACTTGTTGCGGGAGCTGCTTGCCCAAGCATGCCTAGCGTGCAAGGCCTGCGTGCCCAAGGTCTGTGTGCAAGGCTAGTGCCCAAGGCTAGTGCGCAAGGCTAGTGCCCAAGGCTAGTGAGCAAGGCCTGGGTGCAAGGCTAGTGTGCAAGGCTTGTATGCAAGGCTAGTGTGCAAGGCTGCTGTGCAAGGCTTGTGGGCAAGGCTGGTGCGCAAGGCTAGTGCCCAAGGGTTGTGTGCAAGGCTAGTGCCCAAGGCTAGTGCGCAAGGCTCGTGCCCAAGGCTAGTTCGCAAGGCTTGTGTGCAAGGCTAGTGCGATGGGCCAGTGCCCAAGGCTTGTGAGCAAGGCTTGTATGCATGGCTTGTGCGCAAGGCTTGTGTCCAAGGCTTTTGTGCAAGGCTCGTGCGCAAGGCTAGTGTGCAAGGCTTGTGCGCATTGGCAGGTAGCCCACCACCATGCACGATCCAAATGCCACTCACGCGACAACACGGTGCCAAGCCGGGCATGGTGTGCACTCAAAACCAATCAACGGACAGAGGTCATGCGTCATGGGGGGGATCTAGCAAGGCCATGGGGAAGGTCATGGAGGACCTTGGAAGCAAGCGCAAGACGAGAGCGAATCGAACAAGGGGCCAGGACGGGGCCTTGTGCCCATGGTCTTCGCAAGACTGCGTCCAAGGCGCCCGAAAGCCCAAGGGAACCCAAACCCGGCCGACACTTGCAATCGCACATGCTCTCTGCAACACACCATCAATGCCGCCCAACGGGGCCAGCACGAGCAGTCATCCGCGGTCCCCTGGCCCTGCGCACGTTTGTCTTTGAAACCGAGCATCAATGCCACAGAAAGTGCCGGGGCGCCAGCTGGAGCCATCATCCGCGTTGCCATGGCTCGCTTGGCCTTGGCTTGCCAGGCCCCGACAGGAGCAATCGCGCATTTTCTTTGCAACCGACCATCAATGCCGCCCAACGGGGCCAGCACGAGCAGTCATCCGCGGTCCCCTGGCCCTGCGCACGTTTGTCTTTGAAACCGAGCATCAATGCCACAGAAAGTGCCGGGGCGCCAGCTGGAGCCATCATCCGCGTTGCCATGGCTCGCTTGGCCTTGGCTTGCCAGTCCCCGACACGAGCAATCGCGCATTTTCTTTGCAACCGACCATCAATGCCGCCCAACGAGGCCAGCACGAGCAGTCATCCGCGGTCCCCTGGCCCTGCGCACGTTTGTCTTTGAAACCGAGCATCAATGCCACAGAAAGTGCCCGGGCTCCAGCTGGAGCCATCATCCGACGTGCCATGGCTTTGGTCCCATGGTCTTCGCAACCGAGCATTCGTGACACCCGACGGGGCCAGGACACCAACCCTTCCGACACGAGCATTCGCGCATGTTCTTTGGCCACACAACGGCGCCAGCACGAGCAAAATCATCAGCGGTGCGGTGGCCTTGCACGGCCTTTTGTCTTTGGAACCAACCATCAGTGCCACGGGAAGTGCCGGAGTCCCGGCATCCGCGGTGCCAAGTCATTGCGCCCTTGGTCTCTGCAGCGGGGCATGCCGGGCACTCCCAACCATTGCAAGCAAGCAAGAAAGAAAGTAAGTAAGTAAGTAAGTATTACATATAGGGGCGGGACATGCGGGGAGTTCTGCGAAACGTGCACTACGGGGCACACGCGTACCTACCGGGGCATACCGACCCCTATTGGGGCACACGTGTGCATATCGGGGCATACCGGGCCTATCAGGGCACACGCGTACATACCGGGGCATACCGAGCCCTACTGGGGCACACGTGCGCATATCGGGGCCTACCAAGCCTATCGGGGCATTCGCATGTATCCCAAGGCATACCGAGTCTATCCGGGCATACGCGTTCATACCGGGGCGTAACGGGCCTATCGGGGCATACTTGGGCATATCCGGGCAAAAAATGCCCAAAACTTGCGCAACCTTGGCAACCGTGGTCCATTCCTCACTATATGCCATGGCCTTGTGCCCATGGTCTTCACAAGACAGCATCCAAGGCGCCTGAAAGGCCAAGGGAGCCCAACCCAGCAATGCCCAGCCAAGGCCAGGCATTCCAGTGCCTGCCCGGGCAAAAACGCCCAAAGCATGCCCCATTCCTTAGCCTATCCAGGCAAAAACGCCCAAAACCAGCCCATTCCAGTGCCTATCCGGGCAAAAACGCCCAAAGCATGCCCATTCCTTAGCCTGTCCAGGCAAAAACGCCCAAAACCAGCACATTCCAGTGCCTATCCGGGCAAAAACGCCCTAAACCTGCGCATTCCAGCGCCCCGCAGCATGCCACCCTCCTATAGGGTTTGCGCAACCAACCCGCCTAACCACCAGTGGCAACCAAAGGTGCTGTTAGCGACGACTTCTGAAGACGCAACGAGACGCGACGGGTTTGCGCCCAGACGCGACGAGACGATGCGGGATCTGCGCCCAACCATGCCTACACCCGCCGACTTGTTGCGGGAGCTGCTTGCCCAAGCATGCCTAGCGTGCAAGGCCTGCGTGCCCAAGGTCTGTGTGCAAGGCTAGTGCCCAAGGCTAGTGCGCAAGGCTAGTGCCCAAGGCTAGTGAGCAAGGCCTGGGTGCAAGGCTAGTGTGCAAGGCTTGTATGCAAGGCTAGTGTGCAAGGCTGCTGTGCAAGGCTTGTGGGCAAGGCTGGTGCGCAAGGCTAGTGCCCAAGGGTTGTGTGCAAGGCTAGTGCCCAAGGCTAGTGCGCAAGGCTCGTGCCCAAGGCTAGTTCGCAAGGCTTGTGTGCAAGGCTAGTGCGATGGGCCAGTGCCCAAGGCTTGTGAGCAAGGCTTGTATGCATGGCTTGTGCGCAAGGCTTGTGTCCAAGGCTTTTGTGCAAGGCTCGTGCGCAAGGCTAGTGTGCAAGGCTTGTGCGCATTGGCAGGTAGCCCACCACCATGCACGATCCAAATGCCACTCACGCGACAACACGGTGCCAAGCCGGGCATGGTGTGCACTCAAAACCAATCAACGGACAGAGGTCATGCGTCATGGGGGGGATCTAGCAAGGCCATGGGGAAGGTCATGGAGGACCTTGGAAGCAAGCGCAAGACGAGAGCGAATCGAACAAGGGGCCAGGACGGGGCCTTGTGCCCATGGTCTTCGCAAGACTGCGTCCAAGGCGCCCGAAAGCCCAAGGGAACCCAAACCCGGCCGACACTTGCAATCGCACATGCTCTCTGCAACACACCATCAATGCCGCCCAACGGGGCCAGCACGAGCAGTCATCCGCGGTCCCCTGGCCCTGCGCACGTTTGTCTTTGAAACCGAGCATCAATGCCACAGAAAGTGCCGGGGCGCCAGCTGGAGCCATCATCCGCGTTGCCATGGCTCGCTTGGCCTTGGCTTGCCAGGCCCCGACAGGAGCAATCGCGCATTTTCTTTGCAACCGACCATCAATGCCGCCCAACGGGGCCAGCACGAGCAGTCATCCGCGGTCCCCTGGCCCTGCGCACGTTTGTCTTTGAAACCGAGCATCAATGCCACAGAAAGTGCCGGGGCGCCAGCTGGAGCCATCATCCGCGTTGCCATGGCTCGCTTGGCCTTGGCTTGCCAGTCCCCGACAGGAGCAATCGCGCATTTTCTTTGCAACCGACCATCAATGCTGCCCAACGAGGCCAGCACGAGCAGTCATCCGCGGTCCCCTGGCCCTGCGCATGTTTGTCTTTGAAACCGAGCATCAATGCCACAGAAAGTGCCGGGGCGCCAGCTGGAGCCATCATCCGACGTGCCATGGCTTTGGTCCCATGGTCTTCGCAACCGAGCATTCGTGACACCCGACGGGGCCAGGACACCAACCCTTCCGACAGGAGCATTCGCGCATGTTCTTTGGCCACACAACGGCGCCAGCACGAGCAAAATCATCAGCGGTGCGGTGGCCTTGCACGGCCTTTTGTCTTTGGAACCAACCATCAGTGCCACGGGAAGTGCCGGAGTCCCGGCATCCGCGGTGCCAAGTCATTGCGCCCTTGGTCTCTGCAGCGGGGCATGCCGGGCACTCCCAACCATTGCAAGCAAGCAAGAAAGAAAGTAAGTAAGTAAGTAAGTATTACATATAGGGGCGGGACATGCGGGGAGTTCTGCGAAACGTGCACTACGGGGCACACGCGTACCTACCGGGGCATACCGACCCCTATTGGGGCACACGTGTGCATATCGGGGCATACCGGGCCTATCAGGGCACACGCGTACATACCGGGGCATACCGAGCCCTACTGGGGCACACGTGCGCATATCGGGGCGTACCAAGCCTATCGGGGCATTCGCATGTATCCCAAGGCATACCGAGTCTATCCGGGCATACGCGTTCATACCGGGGCGTAACGGGCCTATCGGGGCATACTTGGGCATATCCGGGCAAAAAATGCCCAAAACTTGCGCAACCTTGGCAACCGTGGTCCATTCCTCACTATATGCCATGGCCTTGTGCCCATGGTCTTCACAAGACAGCATCCAAGGCGCCTGAAAGGCCAAGGGAGCCCAACCCAGCAATGCCCAGCCAAGGCCAGGCATTCCAGTGCCTGCCCGGGCAAAAACGCCCAAAGCATGCCCCATTCCTTAGCCTATCCAGGCAAAAACGCCCAAAACCAGCCCATTCCAGTGCCTATCCGGGCAAAAACGCCCAAAGCATGCCCATTCCTTAGCCTGTCCAGGCAAAAACGCCCAAAACCAGCACATTCCAGTGCCTATCCGGGCAAAAACGCCCTAAACCTGCGCATTCCAGCGCCCCGCAGCATGCCACCCTCCTATAGGGTTTGCGCAACCAACCCGCCTAACCACCAGTGGCAACCAAAGGTGCTGTTAGCGACGACTTCTGAAGACGCAACGAGACGCGACGGGTTTGCGCCCAGACGCGACGAGACGATGCGGGATCTGCGCCCAACCATGCCTACACCCGCCGACTTGTTGCGGGAGCTGCTTGCCCAAGCATGCCTAGCGTGCAAGGCCTGCGTGCCCAAGGTCTGTGTGCAAGGCTAGTGCCCAAGGCTAGTGCGCAAGGCTAGTGCCCAAGGCTAGTGAGCAAGGCCTGGGTGCAAGGCTAGTGTGCAAGGCTTGTATGCAAGGCTAGTGTGCAAGGCTGCTGTGCAAGGCTTGTGGGCAAGGCTGGTGCGCAAGGCTAGTGCCCAAGGGTTGTGTGCAAGGCTAGTGCCCAAGGCTAGTGCGCAAGGCTCGTGCCCAAGGCTAGTTCGCAAGGCTTGTGTGCAAGGCTAGTGCGATGGGCCAGTGCCCAAGGCTTGTGAGCAAGGCTTGTATGCATGGCTTGTGCGCAAGGCTTGTGTCCAAGGCTTTTGTGCAAGGCTCGTGCGCAAGGCTAGTGTGCAAGGCTTGTGCGCATTGGCAGGTAGCCCACCACCATGCACGATCCAAATGCCACTCACGCGACAACACGGTGCCAAGCCGGGCATGGTGTGCACTCAAAACCAATCAACGGACAGAGGTCATGCGTCATGGGGGGGATCTAGCAAGGCCATGGGGAAGGTCATGGAGGACCTTGGAAGCAAGCGCAAGACGAGAGCGAATCGAACAAGGGGCCAGGACGGGGCCTTGTGCCCATGGTCTTCGCAAGACTGCGTCCAAGGCGCCCGAAAGCCCAAGGGAACCCAAACCCGGCCGACACTTGCAATCGCACATGCTCTCTGCAACACACCATCAATGCCGCCCAACGGGGCCAGCACGAGCAGTCATCCGCGGTCCCCTGGCCCTGCGCACGTTTGTCTTTGAAACCGAGCATCAATGCCACAGAAAGTGCCGGGGCGCCAGCTGGAGCCATCATCCGCGTTGCCATGGCTCGCTTGGCCTTGGCTTGCCAGGCCCCGACAGGAGCAATCGCGCATTTTCTTTGCAACCGACCATCAATGCCGCCCAACGGGGCCAGCACGAGCAGTCATCCGCGGTCCCCTGGCCCTGCGCACGTTTGTCTTTGAAACCGAGCATCAATGCCACAGAAAGTGCCGGGGCGCCAGCTGGAGCCATCATCCGCGTTGCCATGGCTCGCTTGGCCTTGGCTTGCCAGTCCCCGACACGAGCAATCGCGCATTTTCTTTGCAACCGACCATCAATGCCGCCCAACGAGGCCAGCACGAGCAGTCATCCGCGGTCCCCTGGCCCTGCGCACGTTTGTCTTTGAAACCGAGCATCAATGCCACAGAAAGTGCCGGGGCGCCAGCTGGAGCCATCATCCGACGTGCCATGGCTTTGGTCCCATGGTCTTCGCAACCGAGCATTCGTGACACCCGACGGGGCCAGGACACCAACCCTTCCGACAGGAGCATTCGCGCATGTTCTTTGGCCACACAAAGGCGCCAGCACGAGCAAAATCATCCGCGGTGCGGTGGCCTTGCACGGCCTTTTGTCTTTGGAACCAACCATCAGTGCCACGGGAAGTGCCGGAGTCCCGGCATCCGCGGTGCCAAGTCATTGCGCCCTTGGTCTCTGCAGCGGGGCATGCCGGGCACTCCCAACCATTGCAAGCAAGCAAGAAAGAAAGTAAGTAAGTAAGTAAGTATTACATATAGGGGCGGGACATGCGGGGAGATCAGCGAAACGTGCATTACGGGGCACACGCGTACCTACCGGGGCATACCGACCCCTATTGGGGCACACGTGTGCATATCGGGGCATACCGGGCCTATCGGGGCACACGCG